>NC_072738.1:61712390-61954663 GCF_026930045.1 Uloborus diversus
TCACATTGCAAAAAAAAAAAATAAATAAATGATGAAAAAAGGAGTCCATCAGATAAAATAAATACTTTTTTTTATGTAGTACACTTTAAACAGTTTTTATGGAACACGGTCCACAGGACGTTATTAGTTTAGTTTTCATTTAAAATTATTTTTGTTTTGATTGGGCCGTAAACCTACTTTCAGCTGTTTAGCGTATCTACAAAGTTGAGTTAGAATTGAATTTTTTAGGGGCTGTAAATAAACGTCACCCTTTTTTGCAACAACTTTGATCCCTTCCCATTTTGTAACAAGTCACGCTGCTTTTTATAAGTTTTTTTTATGTATAAAAAATGCGTGACATTCCACTTCACGTTGCCCCTCCCTCCCCCTTGTCACAAAATCTCACAATTATACAAACCCCCTGTTCCCTCAAAACGGGACATCATTTGTGGACGACCCCTTACTGTCGTCACAGCCTAACATTAGTATTGCTTTGTTAACGTCGAAAAGATGCAGCTTTGATCCGCGAAGGGGGGGCGTCGGATCCAATAGAAGCTTTTATATCGGATACTACACGAATATAATGTGATATTAATATTTTAAACGCCATAAGTGCTTTGGGGGGGGGGGGGAATAACCAATATTTCAAAATTACTTTACCAAAACTTTTTTTAAAAATTCAACAATAAACGGAATTTCAGAACTATGCACAAAAATATTCAGTAAAATTAAAACTTAACGCAGCATAAAATTTCGAAACATGAATTTCCATTAAGTTTATTTCTCTTAGATACGTTGGAATTTCTTAATAAAACTAAAATTTTAGTGAAACATTGAGCAAGCATTGTGAGTAATTAAATCTTTTGTTAAAATTATTTTAGAAAAAAATGAAAAGTTTCATCATAGAAAAAAAAGAATACTTTGCTTGCCATTTTAGTATTCAAATTATTTTTATCCTACAATCTTATCCCAAAGTATTTTGAATCTTAAAAGAAGTTATTATTTTGTATAAAGATGAGATGCTAAAGCGATTCTAAATATTTTCTGGCAAAATAAAAAAAGCGTCGAGTGACTTAAACTCGTTCAACTATTGGTCGAAATGCATCACGTGACTGCTTCTAAAATGATACGATGCTTGACATATTGTCCCCAATGTGATATTTTTATTTGAAACTCCACTCTAGTGTAGATATCAAGCTCTATTAAGGGTTTTTTTCTTTAATTATTCTTTTTTTTTTCTTTCCTAATTCCATTGAAACATTAAAAGAGTAGTGCTTGTTAAAGCAGTAAGTCGCAGCTCAAGCAGCGACGCGTCCGCCATCTTGAGGCTAAACTCCTCTTTTTTCCTATATGTACTCCTTTGTGTGTACCATGATGAAACAGCGTGCTATGCTTCTTGATTATAGTTTCTTTTTAACTCCTAGTTAATCCACGATCAAACGGCACCACAATCAAGAAGCAAAACGGGCTAGTTTAGCAAACTTAGGAAGAAAACCAGTGTAGCCGCAAGATGGCGGACTTAAGCTACTTAAGCTGCGATCTAGGGCTTTAGTTCTTACCTCCAACAACGTAGCATATATTCCCTTTGAAGACGAATCGGCGCTCTTTGTACATGGGAGCTTTCAAGACATCAGCTCCTGCACTTCTTTCTTTACCCGAACTTTTACAAACTGAGTGGTAAGTAGCGAAGCCCCTCAATATTGAGCTCCGGGGCCCACCAAAACATCAATTCAAAATTGCTGAACAGCCATTTTTGTCCAGCATACTAATGTTTTTCGTTTTTTCCTTACAGAAATTTTCACACATTAGACATAAAGGGGCACGCCACTGACAGCTCCTTTCTATCACCAGAAGTTAAACACCCAATAGTTTCTGCTTGTGAGCAAAACGCCACTGATAAGTACAGTAGAGCGCCATAAATTCGAATTAATTCGGATTTTCAAAAGTAACCAAGAAAATACCGTTTTGGAATGTTCTATGTCATTTAATCAAAGAAAGTGGAACACAAGTGGTGTCAGTAACAGATTTTAGGGGGTGGGCCCAGGGGGCTAGTGCCCCCCCCCCCCCCCAGTGCGGCACTGACCCCGCAGTGCCCCACTGGGGGCACTAGGTTGGACACTTGGTGAGCAAGTGCCCCATCCAAAAGGATGGATTAGTTTCATTACTTTATTTATTACTTTTTAATTGACCTTTCTTTTGCATTTTTTTACGTAGTTAATTAAAAAGAACATTAAACACACACAGCATATTTTGAATAAAAGCATTTTCGTTTGCTAAAGAAGTATTACTGGAGTCAGAGGCCCAGAGTTACAAAATACATTTAGCTCACTGGTTTCGAATTCAAGGAACTGTATTACCGCGATTCGTCCGCTAATTCTTCTTTGATGAAATCAATAATTAACTTTTTTTTAATGTGTAGGCGCACCTAAAAGAGTCATTTTGATCCAGGTCCCTATTTGGGAAATAATAGATTTCTTTTTCAGCTTATAAAAAATGCAAAATGAAAGAAATCATATGGTAGCCTCTTGGAAAAACCATGATTTTTAATGGAAATGGCTTTGGTATGTTATCTCAACTGTATCAGGGCTTTAAGAACAAATCAGCAACTGTTTTGATATTCACACAAAAATAGTTTCTGATTTCTTCAGTAAAACTTATATGTTATGAAGTTAAGATTTTCTTTATAAATTAATTTTAAAAAAAACTCCAGTGAGGTATGGGTTTAAGTAATAACCTTGCCCTTGTGTTATAATCATTATGACAATGTTCCTAAGTAAAGCCACTCATTGTCTAGCATCTCGGTGACATTATATTGGGTTTAGTATTTAAATGACTTGAAACGTTAAAGATGTTTTTCGTCCACAATCAAAGTATATTAGTGCATAATATTCACGTACTTAGAAGTAGATTCATTGACCTGAAGGAATCCTAAAAAATATATAGTTAATAAACACGCACATTTAAAAATAAAGTCATTAAAACTTTGTCATGAAACATCGAAGGCAATGAGGGGGATTCAATTTCCCGTGCCCCCTCCAAAAGATTTTTCTGTATCCGCCCCTGCAATGTGTGTCTACATAACATACAATATAGTACATAACGCTACAATATTAAATTACATTTTGAAACTAAAATTAACTCATTGTTTGCTTAACATTGAAAAATATATATAAAATCTTCACGGAAGTGAGTTCAGATTTTTAACGTTCTACTAAATAATTCTTTCTTGAGAAGTACTAGAACAGAGAATTTATAAAAACATACCTTTCGCATAGAATTTACATTTATTTTTGCCCTATTATTCATTTTAACATTGTAAAAACGATTTAGAAACATTACTTGAAAATAATGGGCAGCTGATGTGCCCAATTTCTGCTAGTAACATATCTTGAAAAAAAACCAGGAACGTTTTCCGCTAAAATTCAGAAACATTTCTGAAGTTATTTTGGAAGCTTCCTGAAAAATTCAAACCTTTCCAGTTAAAAGTCAGTGGTGTCTCTGAAACTTTAGAGTAACCTTACGCATGTACACTACTCGACATTGAAAATGCAAAACCAAGAAGGAGTGGTCAGAAAAGTGATGAAATTTGGAAAAAAGACAGAGATAGCATGGAATAATAAATGACCTTAATTTTAAAATGATAGGCAGAATACAGAGCGAGAACGGCGTCGGATCAGTAGGATGTAGGACGACCGCGGACAGCGATACACGAAGAAACACGTCTAGGCATAGAGTCAATAAGGGTGCGGATGGTGTCCAGAGGGATGACTCTCCATTCCCTTTCAACCATTTGCCACAGTTCGTCTTCTGAACGAGGCAGGGACAGAGTCTGCAAACGGCGTTCAATCACATCCCACACATGTTCGATTGGTGACAGGTCAGGAGAGTATGGTGGCCAGGGAAGCATCTGTGTGCCTTGGAGAGCATGTTGGCAGATACGAGCACAGTGTGGTCGGGCGTTATCCTGCTGAAAAATTGCATTAGGTAGCCCTTGAAGGTAAGGGATTGCTACCGGCCGCAGCACAATATCCAAGAATCGTTGGGCCGTCATAGTGCCCTGAATACGAACTAGAGGTGATATGGAATTGCACGCAATTCCGCCCCAAACCATTATGCCACGTTGTCGTGCGGTGGGATGTTCCACAGTTACTACCAGATTACATCTGTCTCCAAGTCGATGCCACACACGTATGCGGCGACTATCACTGGATAAACAGAAGCGGAATTCATCTGAGAACACGACATTTCGCCATTTTGTCATCCACGTCGCTCTAGTCCGGCACCATACTAAACGTTGCTGTCTATGTTGTGGGGTCAATGACAGTCTTCTTAGCGGACGCCGTGATTGCAGACCACGTGCGACCAAACGACGGGAAATGGTTCTGGTTGACACGGGAACATTAAGGGTATCTTGCACCTGCTGCAGAATCGAGGAAAACGTGACTTGCGGGTCTGCTACAGCTTGTCGGTGGATGCGTCGATTCACGCGTTCTAACGTCACTCTGGCTGCCCCTGCACCCCTCAATCTTGCCACATTTCATTGTTCCAACCATCTTCGGCACAGCCGATGCACCGTGTGGGTATCAGCTGCGATTTGACGTACGGACCAACCTCCCCTTCTCAGTTCGATCACCATACCCCTCGTAAAATCGTCTATCTGCTGGAAGTGCCTTCGTTGACGTCGGCCTGGCATTCTCTCGTGTTACACGTATCCTCCAAGACAAAAACAAAAGTTCTTCGATAATTCTCCAGTCAGAAATAACGACACAAATATTAACCATTCTACAAGTTCCTTCCCTTATATCTTACTTCATGTGCAGCGGAGAGCTGCGCATTTCACATCATTTACATAACTCAGTGATGTACGTCTACTCTAAAATTAGCATAAATTTCTGAACACTCCTTCTTTGATTTTGCATTTTCAATGTCGAGCAGTGTTATAATAGCTTGGCACGTTCCTGACTTATCAAGAAAGTTCCAAATGCAATATTTCACAAATGGCCAAACCTAAGACAAAATTGCAAGTAAATATCAAGAATTTTACTCTCCTGCAATCCTTGCAAAGCGACGTTATCCATGGCCTTACTCACTCTCTTTTGGAGCTTAATCAGCCTGGACGGGCCAAATTCAAATTGAAACTGATACTCTTTGTAAATACGCTTAATTAATATTGAAACTGGGAACTAAAAATATTTTTCACAACAGTGAGGAGTCTGTATTCGAGCAACTTGTAGTAATTCAGGAAACTTTTTGACGATGAAACTTGATTTTTCCAGGAAGTGAATAAAAACCATTGAAATCCCGAAAAGTCACTCGGAGTTACTCGGTAACGTTTCGAAATTTTTTCCAGTGAAGAACAAGCGTTCATTATTTTTTAAATTTCTTTACGTATCACTTATCCAACAAATACTATAAAATAACATTTTTCCATAACATAGCCACCCAAATAATGAGTTGCAACTTGCTGTAAGATAAAATCTAACGTTTTCATACAGAAAATTTTGAGTGCAACCAGGGATATACAGGGTGATTATAATTAAAGTTCCATTTTCAAAACGCTGTAAAAATAAAACCACTGGTCAGAATGACGTCAGATTTCAACAGCATTTTATCGAGGAAGGGGAAAAACGTATGGGAAATAAAAATTAAATAGTTGAAATTTTTTAGTAATAGATGGCGCTGTAAGCATCATAATTTAATAGCTGTCGTTTATTCTTTCATCAAATTGGTTTTTAACTGTCGTGAGACTGGCACAAAAAATGTTCAATATGCTGTCCCCCGTTTTCTAAAACAAGTTAAAATCTAGAAACAGCATGTTCCACAACTGATCGAAGTTTTTCCGAGCTAGCGTTTAAAATGTGTAGCGCAATGCGTGCCTTCAGCTCAGCTAAGTTTGCAATCGGAGCACTGAACACAACAGCTTTCAGATAGCCCCATAGCCAGAAGTCACACGGGTTAAGATCAGGTGATCTGGACGATCATGCTGTATGGAAATGGCGGCTGATAATTCTAGCATTTCCGAAATGGCGCTTCAGCTGCTGCTTCACTGGATTCGCGATGTGCGGAGGTGCGCCATCTTACATAAAAATGACTTCATCCACGCATCCGCGCTGCTGTAGAGCTGGAATGACGTGGTTGCGCAAAAGGCATTCACAGCGCTTACCAGTTACGGTACAAGTAACAGGACCGGAGGCACCAATCTCTTCGAAAAAATATGTAAATCAAGACAGCTGTCATGCGCATTAAATTATGAAGCTTACAGTGCCATCTATTGCTAAAAATTTCAGCTATTTATTTTTCATTTGCCATACGTTTTCCCCCTTCTTCGATAATATATTGTTGAAATCTGACGTCATTCTGACCAGTGGTTTTATTTTTACAGCGTTTTAAAAACGGAACTTTAATTAAAATCACCCTGTATAATTTGTTTTTCGAGCTCACGAAAGCTCTGTTCCCTCCTCCGCTTTTTCGGATTTCAGTGTTTCTCCTTTTTTTCTTAGATCGTTATTATTATTTTTACTTCCTTGTACCAAATACAGGAATTAATATCTGTATTCGTGAAAAAAACTTTTGCTCAAATGTTTCACTCCAATTGTCACTGTAAGTTTACATCGAGTTATGCGGTTATAAAAGACAAATACGTGGTTTTCTAGTTTTTATTGAAATAGGTACGATGTGTATTTTAACCACTTTAACCCTCTATACAGGTTTAGTCTTATTCAGTATAGTTTTAAAATGCCGTTTTTTTCCGTTACAAACCTTTTTTAGATAAAAATTAAAAAAAATACTTAGGAGAAATAAAAAGCAGAATAAGTAATGCAAACAAAGAAATGCACAATTCAAAAATGTTCGTTGCAATAATATTTTTGCTCTTCTCTCAATTTTTTCTTGGTAGATCACTCCAAAGAAAACATTTTATTTTGCTAACGTCATGAAGGTTGCAGTTACAGTTACATAAAATGCTGCCGTCGCAAGTGTTAAAAAAATAAAATAATTTATGAAAAAAAGAGCCGCTCTACTCTGCAAAGACTCTATTTTTCTTTCGTCACTAATTTGCATAAATCGAATGGAAAAGTTACGGGTAGAATATTCATTTCGAATCAAAAGTAGCATCTTTCCGAAAAACCGCTCTGGAAAAAACGCCTTCTGCATATATTTTCGGATTTATCTGTCTAAGGAAATATTTTTTATCCATTAAATAGCGCTAGCAAGAAATGCAGCTCCCAACTTTTGAAGTAAAATATCGCAGTTTTAAAAAATCTGATTATCTTTTTTATGCTTTCTTAGTCTCTAATCGCAACATTTCTTCTATATGTGTAAATAGTTGTTAGCTCTAGGATGCACAAACAGTAGGAGGGAAAAATTCAGTGTGGATAAATCGATTTTCTGGATGCTCGAAGCTTAGCAATATTTTTAGTTTAAACGATATAGTGAGATATTTTGAAATATGAACTGGAAATAAATAAATTATTGTCAAATCTGGTTTTACTTTTGGATCGGAGCTAATGAATTTTTATTAGTTTCTCTTGCTTGTTTTGTGTTTTATGGTGCAAAAGTCTGAGTGGGCTGTGCCGTGAAAGTTGAGAATCGTTTCAGAACTGCTACCATGAGCACAATGAGGGAAGTTGCCTTACCGAATGTCTTTCAAGATAGTGTGATCATACGATGGTGAGAGACTCCATCCAGGTTTTTGATCCAGACACTATGACCCCAAAAATAGTGTAAGTACATTATGGCATAAAATGTCTCCAACTTATTTGCACTTTTGCTCAAATAATTGAAACATTGTTGCTATATCTGCATTTTGGAATTGTTTTTGAGCGATCACGAATTGCTTGTTGTTTTCATTTGACTGTTTATGACGTCTTTTGATTTTACTCCCCCACCCCCGCTTTCCTCTGCAGCATCACCGTCGACGGCCCCGCCCGATGCTGCACCTATTGCGAGCGCCGTCTCCAGGTTGCGTCCATATCCTACACACACACGCATACATAAACACATACACGCCTACAAACACGCGCATACACACACACGCACAGCATAAACACACGCGCGCGCATATATACAGACACACACACACGCCTACATGGACATACACACACGAAAGCCTACACACACACACACACAAACGTGCGCCTACATACGCACACGTGCTCGTGATTGCGTAAAACATAATTTCAATTCAAAATGTCAAAAAGAATTAAAATTTCTTTTTTTTTTTTTTTTTTTTTTTTTTTTTTGAGCAATCACGATTGCTTTCATTTGACTGTTTTGATGTCCTATCATTTTATTTTCTCACCAGCACCCTCTGCAGCATCACCATCGACCGGCTCCTCACGATGCTGCTCCTATAGCGAAAGCCGTCTCCAGGTTGCATCCATGTCCTACTCACACGCGCATACATACACAACTATATACACACGCACACAAACAAACACATACACCTATATACACAAACACATACACACATACATACAGACACCTACACATACACACACATACAGACACCTACACATACACACACACATACGCACAACTACCCACACATTCATGCCTGCACACAGACACAAACACACATGCCTACACACACATACCCCTACACAAACCCACATACCCTCCCACACACAAACACACACGCCTACATAAACACACTCGTGATTGCGCAAAACATAATTTGAATTCAACATGTCGAAATAATTTTTTTTTTTTTTTTGTATGTGTGTGTGTGTGATTTTATAGAATTTTACGAGTAGTTCTGTACCTTAAAAGAGAGAAATATTTGACCTCTGATTGGCCCAGGAGAACCCTGATGATAGGTCATGGGACGTCACTGCGGCCTCCCCAAAATACCCCTTCATTGGCTCCTTTCGTCTGGCAATTCGACAAATTGTAAGATACGAATGCACACTGACAAACAACTGATGCTAGTTTTTTTTTCCCCATGCTGCCTAATATATTTTCTTATCAGATGTTGCAATGTGCTATGTATGCATGATCATATTTTATTATTCGGTAAAATTTGAAGTTTCATTCAGAAAAATTAAGAATTTCCCACTCCCAAAAATTTCTGTTTATGGCAACCCTGAACGGAATTGCTGCTTAAGAATATACCCATTTTAACAGTTTCAAACGGGTGATAAAATGAAAAAATATGCATTTATAATGTAGAAAATATGTATACCTCTAATATACGTTTTGTAACAGCATACAGAAGCTAGATCCATCCTTGGGCGTAAGGTCACCGAAAGCTACTTTAAAACAAGTTACACGCAACTTTTACAAGTTACAAGCAACAATCAGAAGCTGGATCACCCCTGCCTGTAAGTCATCTAAAGCTACTTTAAATCAAATCAAGGCAAAACACCAGTGGTGGACAGTGCTTCAGTAGTGGCCACTTCAAGTTTACTTTTGAACTTAGAAGAAAGAAATAAACAATAATAATGAGAGTTTTTGTTGGTACTTAATGTAACTATCATATTGAATAAATTTTATTCATCAGTTATTTGAATTTAAAGTAAGTAATGTAAATACTTCGGATAAGAGGATGCAAGATGGCCACTGCTGAAATTTTCAGAATTTGGAGTATCCACTGTTGAGTCAAATTTGAGGTTTGAGAAAAAATTGATAAAAATGGAAAGAATTGAAATTCTGGCATTTTTAGAAATTGGGAAAATTTAGAAAACGTTGGGTTATAAAACGCTCATTCAGTTTCAAGAGGGGCACTTAATATTGTAGACCTACATTTTAAAATTATAATTCAGTGTGTCCACTACTACTGCGCTTTAAACCTTGAAGTGTCCAGCTACTGAAGAAGCAACCACTACAAGTGTTTGCTGTGTAACACATAGCTGACTGGTTCACTAAAAAACAGGAACGTCAATGTAAATGCGAGGAGTGATTGTGGGTAGGGGGCATCCCTGAAGCTCTCAGCGTTGAGGGTGGGGGTGCGCTGTATTTTTTGATTAAAACATCATTATTGATCCTCTAAAAAATTCGGGAGACTGCCACACAAATCAGGACAGGTAGCCACAGTAGACTTCCTCGCTACCATTCAAAAATCCATTTCAGCTTTCATCAGATAACTAGAAAATCGCCCGTCAAGGCATGACGGGTGAAAATCGAGTTCAGCCTTGTCACAATAAAGCCTTTCCCTGCATGTTGAACATTACCAAAACATTTTATCAAATTATCATGCCGCGGCGCGAGTTTCATTGTTGAAACTCGCGGTTTACTCGATCATTGGCTATTATATATATATGAGGATAAAGTGAGAAAAAATCCAAAATAAACTTATTAAATCAATTCTTCTTTCTTCTAAGCATAGGAATCTATCAACACTAGCTTTTCACAATCGATCGTTAATTTGAATGAGGAAAGTGGACGGACAAGGCTCCTTTATTTTTGTCAGTAAGGGGGCAGTTGCCCCCTGTACCTCTCCGTAAGAGCCGTCCAAGTTTAAATACAAATCCTTCTCTTTAAATTAAAATCTGTGTGATCTTGATTTCTCGGCAAATGCTTTTACACTGTAAAAAAAATCCAAGACGTTACTGAGTACTTCCGTGTGACGTTTCGGGATTTCAATGGTTTTTATCCACTTCCTGGAAATATCAAGTATCATTGTCAAAAAGTTTCCTGAATTGCTACAAGTTGCACGAATGCAGACTTCTCTCTGTAGCAAAAAAAATTTATAGCTCCCAGTTGAAAGATAAACTGAGAGTATTTATAAGGCGTGTTGACTGTAGGGACACAGGGGTTAGTTATATATTTTTTTTTTTTTTCAATATTTCTTTACGCTAAACTATTTCAATTATTTACACGCGTGAAACTTTAAAATGCATCTAGATTGTTTAACATTCATAATATATTTTTTTAAAAATAATTAGAAGCCACTACTACAAAATATTTCAAGTTTTTTGAATAGATGTAGATTGCAAAAACCCACTACGGGGAATGTTGTTACAGTGTGTGGGATTAGTTGTACATGAGATATATTTTAGTAATGAAATGAATTTTACACATTTTCTGGTTTATTCTGTTAAATTTGAAAAATTTTTAACCACGTTAAAAATCAAAAACTTTTTGGCTTTACAGATTTATTTCATTAATGACTTATTCTAATAAACTATCATCATCATTATCATTGTCCAAATTACAATTTTTACAAGCATATAATTTATCCAACTTAGCACATCGGTCATGTGCCCAGTTGTCACAATTTCGACATTGAAGCCGTTTAGTTGTTTTTTTTTTTTTTTTTGGATTCTGAGTCGGTTTAGAGCACTCTATGCAGAACCAGTCCTCATCAGCTTCATCCGTAGGACGCACTGTTTGGACGCACCTTTTTGCATTTTCTTTTTTGCCTTTGTGTCTGTTGATTTCTTCTCTGTTAGACACAATTTCCTATTCACAGATTTTTGTTTCCCAGCTTCGGCTTGCAAAACGTTTTTTACTGGTGTATTTGTTGAAGTGGCGCTGACCTATGGTTTCCGCTTGCAAACCGTCTTCAATTCTGCATTGAATGCAGCGTAGGAGAAAGACCTACATTCGAATAATACATTTTTTATTATTATTATCATTGTTGTAATTATTATTATTATTTATTCAACCATACATATTAACAATAAATTAAATCACAGAATGAAAGAGATCAGAATTATTATTAATATTATTATTACTATTGTTATCCAACTACAGTATTTTATATAAATTAAATCATGCAATGAAACAGATCAGAAATACTACTTTCCACTCGACGTTAAATCCCGGTTATCACAAATCTGCCATTTCAACTGCGCTTGCGCGCGGACTTAGCTGATTTCAAAAATCTTGCTAAAATTAATTACAAACATTTTAAATTTTGTAGTAAATATGAGATGACAACAGATAAAAATTAGAAATCACAAAGTTTTCTCTGATTTAGTTTTTAGACCTCGGTAAAGATTGAATTTTGCGTGTTAATTATTAATGGATTCTGTGTCTGATTTGTATGTCCTTTTTCAGGACCAAATTTTTACCCTCAGAAGAGCGTACTAGAATTGCAGCATCACTTCTAATACAAAACCGAACCCTCAAACTAAATAAAAATGTATAATACTAAGTTGTTTACGCCTAACGTAAAATATCTGCAAAAGACGGATTTCTGTACTAATATTCCAATCATTTTTGAAGTACGTGTTTTACATTTATGTTAAATAAATATTTCCAAACTAATAAATATTGAAGTGTCATTTCTCTCTTAAGATTATCAGTTATTCATATCCGTAGTTTCATATAATCTATCACGAAGTCGCTGTGAAAATATTCTAATCGCATTCATTAATTTGGTGGGACTCTAGCTCAGCCTAAATATAAACAAGCAGCACGAAATCTTAAAACAGAAAGCCCAAAAAGCTAAGTCCGCGCGCAAGCGCAGTTGAAATGGCAAATTTGTGATAACCGGGATTTAACGTCTAGTCTACTTTCCACCACTAGCATTTTTCATCTCACTGCAGAATCTCTCTAGTGTCATGAAATTCATCGGCTGCCTTCTGTAATGAACTACCAGCAATTACTTCTTTAGCCACATCGAGGTATGTTTCTTTAGGAGTTTTGTACCTGTCTGTCTTGTTTTTATAGTCCCCCGCCATATCACATTTAAAAAGAAATTATAATATTAAATTAAAACTTGCATGGGGCAAGTTGTTACTTGTAACAATTAACCCCAACAAAATTGTAACAACTTGCCCCATACGACGCCAGTTTAGTTTTTGGCACATATTACTGGTATTATATCTTTGTACAATTTTTTTAAGTATGTTAGCACTTACCTAAAAATGTAGGCTTTCACGTGGCATAGAAATAAGTTCGTTATCTGCAACAGTTTTGTGACAAGTAGAAAAATAACAGCGGAAAGGAAAATGACTTCCAGACTCAAAAAATCGTTTCCCTTAAGCACTCTCCATGCTACTGACTGCAATCCCTCCCCCCCCCCCCCCCCGAGATTGTCAGGGAATGAAGATGGGTGAGTGCTATCATCTACTGCAAGGAAACTCAGTTTCTCCTGGTGGTTAATTTTAAATTTGAATGTAACAACTTACCCCGTCTAACAACTAACCCCGGTCTCCCCTACTTCACTTACGGCTCATCCTGACTGATTAAGCTCCCAAAGGGAGCGAAAAAATCTTTGGACTACGTAGCTTTGCAAGAATTGCAAATAAGTAAGATGCTTGATACTTTCGTTCAGTTTTGGCTTAGCTTTGGCCAGTTCAGTCTGAAGTTCTATATTGGACACATCAGCTGCCTATTATTTTCCAGGAATATTTCTGAATCGTTTTTACAGTGTAGAGGAGGAAAAAAAAGCGATATGTATAAATGTCCATGATTTTTTACACGAACTACTTTTTTTACGAACACTCGGTTACAACGAGCAACTATCGTGGTACCTTCGCGGACATTATAAGAGAGCTTGATTGCAGTAAACTTAGAAGTGTGTTTCAAAAAATACTCCCCAGTACAGTTAACCCTCGTTTATCGCGGTTAATTCGTTCCAGACTTTACCGCGATAACTGAATTTCCGCGAAGTAGGATTCTGTATATATTTTTCCAATTAGAGAGCATATAACTAACTTACTTACTACAATTTAAATAGGTTTTTATCATAGTTAGAGCCCCCTAGACATAAAACAGCGCCCTTAGCCATTATAACATTTGTATTACTTAATATATTGCACAAAATATGAGAAAATTAGATATGTTAGACGTAATAGATAACACATTGTTAATTATTGGGAAATAAACTACACACACACGTTGTTCTTACACACTACAACTAGTCTATGAAAAAACCTCAACTTGTTCGATGATGAATCAATTGCCCGTTAGTGACCTAAGGAGCCGAAGTTCTTCCCTATACATTTACATATACAACTTAAAAAGCTAGTACATTGTTCAACACCATTTACAGATGTATTTATCCCCTAGTAATAATACAGGGATTTATACTTTCCAGTTAGTGCTTAACGGTTAAAATGAGATAGCAATTCCCTACACTTTCTTCGGCGATTTTATACCTCCACTCCCTCAACTAGTACAACTAGCCCCTCAGACCTTACTTAAAAGCTTACCTTACTTAAAAGACATATACTTTGTTATTCTTCTGTAGAAAAAAGTTTACACGAGCGCGTAAAAAAAGGCTAATTATTATATTTGAAAAAAAAAAAGAAAAACTAGAAAAAACCGCGATGTAGTGAAGCCGCGAAAGTCGAAGCGCAAAGTAGCGAGGGACGACTGCATTTATTTCTGGAAAAACTTATAAAAATTTGTAACAACTATCTCCAGTCTCCACTTTTTTTTTTTTTTTTTTTTTTTTTTGTCATTTCATTTCTTCCTAAGTTATAATTTTGTACAATCATCTCTACTTATCGCTTCTTTTATTCTAATTTATATAACATCTAGTGCTCGTATAAAAGCATTTGTTTAATAAAGAACTCATTAAAGTGATATGGTAATTTCTTCCATTTAAAAGCAGCAAGACCGCAAGCCATTACATTGATAAATAAGCTGGTGGTCTTAGAATTTAAGATCTGAATGTATAATTTAACAGTCCTCTGAAAACATCATAAAATTCTAAACAATTATGAAAACAATTAGCATAATCTCACGCGATGAATGCTTTTAACTGACACTCAGTTTCTATGCTTTAGGGAAATTTAAAATATATCAACACCTTCTTGATACACTTTCTCTCCGGAAGATTAATTAAATCTGAGAAAGGCGAGATTACATTATGAAGACTACAGGCAAACTTAAAACAGCTGCGCTGCGTGGGAATTGTGTTTCGTATTTTTATAAGGGGGGGGGGGGTGCGTAATTTCTCGAATGGTGATTAATCAAATTCACAGATTTTTCTTCTTGTGGGAAGCGTGCGAATCTTGATTC
This sequence comes from Uloborus diversus, assembly GCF_026930045.1. NCBI lineage: Eukaryota > Metazoa > Arthropoda > Arachnida > Araneae > Uloboridae > Uloborus > Uloborus diversus. The sequence continues at coordinate 61,727,286 of NC_072738.1, forward strand.
TACTCATAAAAATAGAACATGATATAAGGTGACTTTCAACCGTAACCACTCTTATTTTTATTTCCCTTTACATAGTAAAGGAAATATTGTACTCGCGAAAAAAAAAAAAATTTCTCTCAAATATCGGCCTATTTTGCTCAACCCCGAATGAATGTTGAGAGAGAAACGTATGGACGTACGAAATATCTGTTTTAACGACCCAGATGCAAATTACCACGAATTTTCTCGGACAGTTTGTATGTACGTATGTGCGTATGTACAGCCCCAAAACGGTATGCCATGCAAAATTGAAATTTGGTATATAGACTCCTAGCAAGGTCTAGTTTCTCTTATGGTTGCATTCGGATGTTCCTAAAGAGATCTTTTACACCTTTTTGGGGAAAAAACCATGTGATGGCATAATTTGGCAAACATTTGGCAATTTATCACCAAGCTTTTGGTCGCCAAGTTTTGCCGCCACCTTGGTGATATATCACCAAGGTGTAATTTGGCGAAGAAAAATTATTTTTTGAATTTGGTTTCAAATTGGCGCTATTTACAATATTTAGAGAGTTATCCATTGAATCACGGTTAAATTGTCGAAGTTGGAAACGTTCTTCTGTAAAATGCTTTTTGCATCGGTTCACGAAAAAACTAGTTAATATTTGGAATGTTTTTAGATTTCTTAATGTAAATGATGCTCTCAAATCAGGTAAAGTTATGACGTCGGTGTTTTTCGGTAAGTGTTGATTAAAAATGATTAAATTGGCGTAAAAGGAAGTCATGCGGTGCGCATATCAGCTCCTTTTTTTGTTTCACGTATTAGACTCCAAAAGAAACTGTTGAACACCTTGAATGATGATTAATCTAATTCAGACTTTTTTTCTTGTGGAAACCGTGAACGATTCAACACACATCATCGACTTCAAAGAGAGTTGACGGAATTTTTCAATCTCTTATTTCAGTACACACTTCGGTGTATCAGATAGCTGGAAGTACATCGGGCATTACATTACGATATTACGACGGAATTTATTTAGAGGAAGATACCTATATTGACAAATACTGAGTTAGGATAAGAGTGGCATAAGTCATCCGAACAAAGTTTTGAGTGGTTGTAGGTTTTGTACAGTGTAAAAAGATTCAGAAACGTTCCTGGAAAATAATAGGCAGCTGATGTGCCTAATTTCTGCCAGTAACATATCCCGCAAAAACCAGAAATGTTTTCCGCTAAAATTCAATAACCTTCCTGAAAAATCCAGAAATATTCTCTTTAAAACCAGTCGTATCTCCGATACATCAGAGATCTCTTAAGTAGAAGTAATGTAACAGCTTGGCACCTTCCTGGTTTATCAAGACTGTTCTCAAAAGCAGTATGTGGAAACCGTGGAATGTTGATTCTTCTCCTGAAAATAGAACAATCATTTAGGGTGACTTTGAACGGTAAGTGTTATTTTTGCATCTCTTATAATTATTACTTTTATCGTATTAGATTCCAAAAGAAACTAGAACAGGGGTTTTCCCGATGTGAGATATAACATACATAATCTTTACCATACATCGAAACAATCATGTACATAATTATATCATTTTTTACGAAATACATTCTTGCAATAAAAAAAAAGCAGGACTTCTTAGGTGTCTTAAAGATTTGAATCGTTTTGCCTACAAAATGCGACAAATACCAACAATAATCGATTTTACTTGAAGTGATTATTTTTCCGACGTTTGATTTTCAGTCACAGCCGAGAAATAAGAGAAGAGTTTTAATACTTAACATACTTTCTGCGCAAAATATATTAAAATCTTTTTTTACTAAAAGTAATATAAGAAATGATTAAAAGTTTTCCAATCGGTCGAAACCCGCTCGATCTCAAAGATCAAAGAACCGGAATGATTCAGCACACATCATCGACTTCAAAGAGAGTTGACGGAATTTTTCAATCTCTTATTTCAGTACACACTTCGATGTATCAGATAGCTGGAAGTACATCGGGCATTACATCGCGATATTACGACGGAATTTATTTAGAGGAAGATACCTATATTGACAAATACTGAGTTAGGATAAGAGTGGCATAAGTCATCCGAACAAAGTTTTGAGTGGTTGTAGGTTTTGTACAGTGTAAAAAGATTCAGAAACGTTCCTGGAAAATAATAGGCAGCTGATGTGCCCAATTTCTGCCAGTAACATATCCCGCAAAAACCAGAAATGTTTTCTGCTAAAATTCAATAACCTTCCTGAAAAATCCAGAAATATTCTCTTTAAAACCAGTCGTATCTCCGATACATCAGAGATCTCTTAAGTAGAAGTAATGTAACAGCTTGGCACCTTCCTGGTTTATCAAGACTGTTCTCAAAAGCAGTATCGCAACCATGGCCAAAGCTAAGCCAGAATTGCAAGTACGTATCAAGCGTCTCTTACGATTGCATAGCCACGTAGTCTATAATTATTCGCACCCTCTGGGAGTTTAATAAGTACGGACGAGCCGCAGCCTAACTGAAGCCGATACACCTTATAAATACTCTCAGTTGATCCTTAAACTGGGAGATAAAAATATTTTTTGCAACAGAGAGAAGTCTGCATTCGGACAATTTGTAGCAATACAGGAAACTTTTTGACAATGATACTTTATATTTCCAGGAAGTGGATAAAAACCATTGAAATCCTGAAGCGTTACATGGAAATACTCAGTAACGTATCGGAATTTTTCTACAGTGTTCGGATGGCTTTAGAATATAAAAGGATTTTTTCCAAGAAAGGATAAGCTGAGATGGAAGTCGATAGAAATTTAAGGAATTACAAAAATATAGCTCGCTTTGAGCGGGGTTTGATCGTTAAAAGTGAGTTACGCTGCCATTGACTTAATATTATAAAACACCAAATCTTTCTGATTTCCTCCTTAAATACGGGCTCTCAATAAATCAGAGCTCGCTATAAACGATTCAGACTGTATTTTGCATCCGTAATATGAGGGCTATTCAGAAAGTAAGGAACGTTTTAATCATTAAAAACAAACGAAGCACAAGAAAAAAAATTATATTATATGCATCTAAAAGAGCAACTAAAATTCTACTTTTCTACATAGTCATCACAAAAATTTAGGCACTTATTATAACGGTAGATAAGCTTTGAAACTCCTTCGTCGTAGAATTGTGCCGCCTGAGATCTCAGTCATTCAGTGACGCGTATCCGAATCTCGTCGTCAAAGCGCTGTGTGTAGCCAGTTTTTCATTCTTGGAAACATGTGAAAATCACTAGGTGCTGGGTAGGACTATAGGGTGTATGATAGAAAACCTCTCATCATCAACCTCCCTTCAATGTGAACGTCGGTTCGGCCGTTTTTAAACTGAAAGCACCATTTCCCGGAAGGAACTTTTATTCATTACGATGTTTCCGTACACTCCACACATTTGTTGATAAATTTCAATAGGTTTGAAGTATTTTGCCAAAAAAAACCCGTATCACAGACTGCACCTCACAATTGGTGGGATTTTTATTTGCCACGCACATTTTAAATCTGGATATCGAAAAAACTGGCTGTGCAAAGATCTTCCCGTTGTGATGGGTGGCTACCGAGTGAGATGCCAAGCACGTACACACCGAAATATAAGTGATTGTTGCTCGCCTAGCGGCATCAGATGGAAACGTTTCTTCTGATGCCGCTTTTTGAATAGCTCTTTTTTTCTGAGTAGCTCTCGTCTTATAAGAAGTTATATAGATTTATATACTCCGTAACAACTTACCTATTATTCACTGTAAAAAAATTCCGAAACGTTACTTAATATTTCCGTGTAACGTTTCGGGATTTCAATGATTTTTATCCACTTCCTGGAAAAATCAAGTATCATTGTCAAAAAGTTTCCTGAATTGCTACAAACTGCATGCATGCAGACTTATCACTGTTGTGAAAAATATTTTTTGCTCCCAGTTTAAAGATTATCTGAGCGTATTTATAAAGTGTTTCAACATCAGTTCACTTACGGCTCGTCCATGCTGATTAAGATCCCAAAGGGAGTGAATAAGGATGGACTACGTTGCTTTGCAATAATTATAGTAAAATTCTCGTTTTTGCAATTCTTGCTTTGCTTTGCCCATGTTTGCAATACTGCTTATGAAACTTTCTTAATAACACAGGAAGTTATCAAGCTATTATATTATACCTACCTATGTTTACTCTTAAAGTTTCAGAGACACGACTGGGTTCAAATGAGAAGATTTCTGTGTTTTTCATTAAGCTTCCGAGATAATTTCAAAAAAGTTACTGAATATTAGTGGAAAACGTTCCTGGTTTTTGTTAGGTATGTTACTGGAAGAAATTGGGCACATCAGCTGCCCATTATTTTCCAGGAACGTTTCTGAATCGTTTTTACAGTGTTGTATCATTGTCCCGGGGTAAATTGTTACATTGACTTTTTTAAAAATTAATAACACGTCTAGTATCTTTCCATGCATCATGTATATTTTTTATTATCTTAAAATTGTTATAGGGAGACAATATATTGTCTTGTGATGTTTTTTTTTTTTTCCTTTTTCTGTAAGTGATAATTTTCTCTGCAATGTTTGCCGACTTTCCCATTTCCATTTTAAAATATTTTTTGCTGATAAATCTACTAAATTAGCATTAGGTTTTTGCTTACAGATCTTTTCTTTCGACAACTTTGGATACGTCATTGTTCTCTACGAAATGTTGCAACGTAACTACTTGCCTCAAATGCCGCCATTTTATATCTTAATATCTGTAAAAGGCATGATTCAGGATGACATACAATATACCAGACAGCCCGGTTATCACATCCAGAGACTGCAGTTTCATTCTGATTAGAACTCATCAGTCTGGAAGAGTGAATAACCGAGCTAGAGGCATATGTCGTCTCATTGATTCTGAGAGCGCCAGCAAACTGATAAATTTACTTTATCTACAAGTTCGTTGGCGCTCTCAGCTTCAATGAGCTTCCATCATCTAAGAGGCTAAATCCTAACATCTGCCTCCAGCTCAGTTATTCACTATTCCATATTGATGATGAGTTCTAATAAGAACAAAATTGCAGTGTCTGGATGTTATAACCAGGCTGATGACCTTAATTGCGTGTAGTTCTGCCTTTGCTCCAACTTAGGGCCGGGTAACTTACTGCTAAATAATACAGGGTGATTTAAAAAAATGGACGCGGAATTAAGAATTATCTTTCTTCCCATGCATGGTACAAACATCCTGATTTCTGTGCTCACATTCTGACCATGGCGCACTCCAAGACTAGAAGCTGCAATCGCTACGAAAACCACGCATGAAAAAAAAATGAAGGCCTTCAAAGTCATACCCCTTATACCTAGATAAAACGAGCTGATGTGTGCATCACATGACTTCCTTTTACTCCAATTTAATGTACTGGCAATTTTAATGTGATTGAATAATTTAGTCTTTATATCACCAACAGTGGCCAAATTAAAATCAATTTTTTAAAAAAATCCGCCAAATTTGTCGCCAAGTTGGCGACAAAACTTGGCGACCAAAAGACTGGTGATATATCCCCAAGTGTCTGCCAAATGATGACACCACTTGAGTTTACATCGAAATTAGTAATGATTTCCCCCCAAAAAAGGGGCAAAAGACCCCTTTAGAAACTTTCGAATGCAACAAAAAGAGGAAATGCACAACTAGACCCCACTAGGAGTCTACGTACCACACTTCAACTTTTTAGGACGTACCGTTCTTGAGTTATGCGACATACGCACATACGTACATACAGACGTCACGAGAAAACTCGTTGTAGTTAACTCGGGAATCGTCAAAATGGATATTTCGCGTGTCTATACGTTCTTAGGCACTTATCCACGTGTGGTCGAGTCGAAAAAAAACTCAACATTTATTCGGAGGTGAGTAAAGTGGAAATTAAGGTCGATTTTTGAGTGAAACTTTTTTCGCGAATACAATACTTCCTTTTTTGTAAAAAGAAGTAAAAAAATCTTTAGAAGTGCTCTTCTTGTAAGTCATGTGCTCTTCCTCTCTTCCTTATGTCAATGCCTAGCTACGGTTCTGCCCTCGCCTCTCTTTCGCCCCCCTCCCCGGATTTTTCATTGCATCAGCCGCCTATGCAGCATACTTAAAAGTGTGTACACCCTTGAGAAACACTTCAACATTTATTAGATTCTCCACGAGGTGCGAATACACTGTAAAAACGATTCAGAAACGTTCCTGGAAAATAATAGGCAGCTGATGTGCCCAATTTCTTCCAGCAACATATCTTGGAAAAATCAGGAACTTTTCCGTTAAAAATCAGTAATTTTTCTAAAATTAACCTTGAAACTTTCTAAAGAAGTGCGAAATCTCCTTTGTTAAAGCCATTCATGTCTCTAGAACTTTTTAGAAGAAAATAAGGAAGATTAGTGTTATTGATTAAAACCTTCCTGATTTACCAAGAAGACTCCATAAAAATCGGAGCGACCACGGCCAAAGCTATGCAAGAAGGAACCAAGAATATCTCTTGCCTATAATTCCTGCCTTGCAAAAACTGTAGCTATCCATTGACTTTCTTTTCGCTCTCCAAAGACGATAGCGATTCATTGACTTTTTTCCCCGCTCTCATTGGGAGCTTAGGTGATCTGGATACGCCGCGCCGTAAGCAACCTTAGACCGTTACACTAAATAAACACGTTCATTCAATCTTTAAACTGGTTGCTAAAAATATTTTCCACAACAGTGCAAAGTCTACACGCGCACAACTTGTAGCGATCCAGAAAACTTTTTTGTGAAGATACTTGTTTTTACGGGAAAATAGGTGAAAACGTGTGAAATCCAGAGACGTTCCACGGAAATAACTAGTAACGTTTCAGCATTTTTTTACAGTGTAGAGGTTTGCGGTGGTCCCACATAGAAAATACGAAGTTCTAAATTAACTTCTGATTACGTTCATGTGGATTCAGAACACAATACTTCTTCCTTGCACTTTTATCTCAGTAAAAAGTTTCTTGGCAACAATTTTGTACCTATTATATACCAGAAAATTGCAATTCAGAATTATTCCCAGGCTAAACCAAAACTTCAATGCTTGTTTTTTTTTTTTTTTTCTTTCTTTCTCATTCAAGACAGCTCAGTAGAAACGAAATAAAGTGGGAAAAGTTACTTTTTTATCTTCATAGTTGAACACTTGTAAATAAAGCAACAAAACCGTTTATAAACAGTTTGGGGTGCACGTAACAATTTCTCAAAATTACATGGAAAATTTAGTTGAATATTTTTCATCAAGGACTCTGTAAAAAGTGCTATTTTCCGTACTTTTCAAATGATCCTTAATAGGGTGGGTGCACCGGTTGTGGCCACTGTACCAGTTGTGCCATTTTCACATTCAAACCAGAAATATTAAGAATATAGAGCACTTCAACTAATCCTAAACCTTGTTTTATAATATGAATAGCGTTGCTCAAAACTTTCCCTGTAAGAGTTCCAGAACTTTTCCTCTGTCTAGATGCAGGATGCACTTGTGTGATTATCAGTGCATTTGTTACTGCTTATTGTTAAAGAGAGTGTTTCTTCTTTGTCTACTTACTGCAGCAATATTTTTGCATATATTTTTAGCTATTGTAAGGTTTTTATTATCACTCTAAGATCAAGTTTTAATGTGAATCCGTTACTTTTCTTTATTTTTTAATTTACCTGCCTAAAATAGTCTGGCCAAAACTGGATCACGAATGTGTATATTTTGTAATAAGTATGTAATCTAGTTGTGGCCACACTTATGGCCACAACTAGATTACATACTGTTCCAGTTGTGGCCGTGCAGAAAATTTTAAGTATTATGTGAAAAACTATTTGAACGTTATTCAAGGATCCACATGTCACGCATACAAATTTTAAAATGTAGACAAATGATATTATAAACGATCATTGTTTCAGCTTATGGGTAAATGAAGGAACGAAATTTTTTTGACGTTGTAGCACAGTTGTCATTTGAACCAAGTTGAACTGTGTTGAAATATTGAAATTCATACTGCATCAACATCTATGATTTTCTTTTTCTTTTTGTTTTAAATGTCTGAAAATTTTAAAATGGATATTTTTCCCAATTACAAATTTTTGTTTTGAGAAATTTATTAGATTAATAATTTTTTTTAGCTTTACTGAACCGATTAATTTTTGTCTACGTTCTATTAGTAACAGAGATATTTGTTTTGGTATAAGCATAGTATGCTGTAATAATATGAAAGTTTAAAATCAAAATGCATTTTTCGAAATGATTTTTTATGTACAGTCATAGAAAAAAAAACGAAACACTCGATCGTATTCAAAGACTATTGACACTAGAGACACGTGTAAGGTTTCATTGTTTCAGGAATAAAAAGTTCTACATAATTTTGGTAAAAAAATGTTGTTAAGGGGCCGTCTTCATATTAAAACGAGCATCAACTTAAAATTTTTCAATGAGAACCCCCCTTTTTTATCACATATTTGTGATCAGCATCTTTTTTAAACTTTGTATACAAAGTTTTGTTTAATTCGATCCAGCCGTTACTTCAAAATCGAGTTTTGAAAAATTCCTCTCGTAATGTTAAAACGTGTTTTGATATTTTTACTCATAACACAAAAACTAGATTAGACACGGCAAAGATTGTTTTTTTTTTTACCAAAATATGAATCGGTCCAGTAATAAAAACATAATTTACAACACCTAAAATGTAATTTTAGTTTTTTTATGAATTATTTTACTATTTTTTGAAAAAAATACGATCTGAAACCATATTAAATTTTAACAAAAAAACCATCTAGAAGAGCTTTTATATAGGAATCCAAAATTTGAGCTCCAAATATTCAGTAGTTTTCGCGCTATGCTTAAAAATTCATTTTTTCTCACTTTAGGGGTCCGTATACTTTCTAAAACAGAAATTATGAAAGTTGATTTCTTCGTAAAAAAAGAAAAAAAATTTTCAACAAAATAAGCAAACCAATTATAACGTTGTTTTTCTACATTAGAGGTTGCCGTCTATGAATTTTTAAATGGATAAATTTATTCGCTGTCTCTGCAGAAGAACAACACAATATTGCAACCGTCAGTTTTTTGTGGGTATCGTTCAGACGTCAATGTGTAAATAAAGCGAAACACTACTTCATTGTCTAATAAAGGAATATTTTATATAACTTCTTAAATTAAAAGCTACACTTAAAATACTTCTGTTTTTTTTTCTCTCTCTTTTTTTTCTGCGTTTAGTCATTGCTTTTTGTAAAACAATAACTCAGAAAAAAAATTAACATGCACGACTTTTTCACAGAAACATACAACAAAACCTCACTGTCTTGCTAGTCATGTTGCAATAGACAGTGTAGAATTAATGACTCTTCCCGGTGATAATTTACGTAAAGGAAAAATTATTGGCCTTGTCTAAATCGGGAAAAAGTACTCGAAAAATAGCCTGCAGTGTGAAGTTTCGCCTTTAACAGTATCCAGATGAGTCAATAGTTAATATTTGCTCTTAGATAAGTTTACTGGTTTTTAGGAATGATTTTTTTTTTTTTTTTTTTTTTTTTTTTTTTTTTTTTTTTTTTTGTATAGTGTTTGAATGATTTTCAATGTGTTAAGATGTAGGAGAGGAAATGTCAGTCGCATTAGTAGGACGCGTGTTTTGAGCTGTATTCTGCACGAAAGTAGTAGTTGTGATTAATTTTAAACTTTTTATTTTTTTGACTTCGTCAAAGATTTAACAAACCATTAATTTGCGTGTTAGATTAAGTTGAATTTTGTCTATTCTTAATTATAATTTAAATACTTATTTTTCTATTTACTTTCTCGGTCATTGTGGGTGCATTTCACATTAAAATCATCCTCGCAAGACAAAGATAAAATTTCGAATTATTTTCTTTTTTGAATAAAATAGAAAAATATCCACGAAAAAAGAGTTATAATAAATTATTGTTATCAACTACTAGATGCCTATCTTATTAAATGCATGTTTTTCAAAATCCAATATCTGAATATTCGGCTCCAACTTTATGACACTGGAATGAATTCTACTTTCTGATCTAAATCTTTAAGCAAACAACGAGCCAACAGCTTCAAGGGCTGAATGTGGACCGCGTCTGCACTGCGATATGAGCTGAGAATGCCTAAAAACTGGTGGATGAAGAAAATTTATCTCACCAGTGCGATGCCGTAAACATACAGCAGATAAATTTACTTTACCTACCAGTTTATTCGGACTCTCAGCTTCAATAAGGTGACTTCTTCATCCCACATGTTCAGTTCCGAATCCAGTCTGCAAAATTCACAGCAAGGACGAAATTGTAGCTTCTGGATCGATCAAATCGCTTGTCGGGTATGCTGCGTATAGCATTGCAATAGGTGCGCTAGCCTAATGCCGGATTCTATAGAAAATGTTAGATTGCAGGTATATAGTGCGCGAAACAAAATCAAATAATACTAAGTTTTGTTTACAAAATCAGATAAATGACAAGAAGTCAGATTTCGGTTCACCTTGGTTTAAGCTAAAATAACTTTTGTCTTTTTTAATTACGGGTTGGACCATCTCGAATCTCGTTGCTAGAAACAGCATTGGGAAATTACTTTCCTAAATTGCTTTTAAGAGCCCTTACATGTTTAACTAAAACCGCCGATTGTGTTTATGCCTTTTTAATAATACCACGCATTATGATCTTTCGCATAAATTAAGATTTGAAACAAATTCTTTTTTTTTTTTTTTTTTTTTTTTTGATTACAAAAAAGCCGCTAAAACAATTACTGTGTTTATTCACTGTGTTAATTCAAATAACCAAATTTTTCCCAAATAAAGTTCGAGTATGAACGGTTTGCTCATTAACGTGTGTTTATATTCTCCTGTTTCTGTTTTATTTTTAGATTGATACTTCGTTCATTTTATGTATTTAGAGCAAATTTTCAAGGAATAAATTGACCTTGCTTCGCTCGAGTCTCCAATCTATTTAATGGTGTGTCTTCCCACGTAGTGCGGTATATTTTTTAAATTTTTAAGTGCGATGACCCAAACTTCTGTCGATGTTCTGCGAAATCAAAAACGCGCAATTCCATTTTACATAAAAGACTTTCTATTCATTCCAAAATAAACCTGTAACATACATTTATCAAACATATTCACATCATGTTTCTAGATATACGGTTGGATATTTGCATTTCTATGAGGCTAATTTGCTGAATGATTATATAAGCAATCCAATAGGTTCATATTAGAAAAGGCAAAAAGTCCCATTACTTTCAATTAGTCATTATTCGATTTACTAAACAACGATCTATACGATGGACCAGTCAAACCCCATTCGTCTTTCTTTGGTTAATCCAGATAGACAAAAATCAGTAAATATTTTAACTTTTTTTTCAAAAAAAAAAAAGTTTTCGACCATAAATCGCGTTTTGGCGCAACATTATCGGCCAAAAAGTATCGAATTACGGAAAAAAGAGAACTTCAAAAAATCATGAATTGAGCTGGATAATCTTGATGTTTTCTTTGTTTACATTCCGTTACTTGATAAGCCGTGACCTTGAAAGTAGCGTTTTCAATGTGGTGACGGTCCCTAAAACGTTTTTCGTTAATAACTCCTGTTCTACTGCACGGAATGCAGTGAAATTTCGTACCCTGGCTGAATTTTGCGGTCTAAACATAATTATGTCGCAAAAAAAAGGGGTTCCCATTTGAAAATCAAGAGTTGGTGCTCATTTTGCTTTGTATATGGTCCCTTATCAAAATTTTACCTACGTAATTTTAAAGAAGACTTTAAACCAAGTCGAATGACACCTTTCTTTCCTTTCTAGCATGTATAATGGCCGAATAATTAAAAGTGTTTCGGGGTTTTTTTTCCATGACTGTACATCTGAGTCTTTCAAAAGTGAAAAATCGAAATATTCTCGCTTTATTTTTATGACACCTTTGTTTGTGCATAATATATCGAAAGAATATGAAGGTTCAAACTCAAGATGATTTTTTTAGAAAGGAGTTTCTACGAGTATTGACAAAAAACAAAATCTTTTATTTATGCAACACGTTGCAGACTTTGACTTTATACTGGTTGCTAAGAGATATACAAAAGTGTTATTATAATGCCAATGTTTCATTAGTTTATGGTCTAGTTTTACAATATTTGTAGTAAATTTTCCAATAACATAACAAAAGCTACTTCAATGAGCTTTGATAATTTTTGTTTAACATATTTTCAAAATGTTTAGTTCATTCATTAAGTGAAAATCAATCAGGTTATTTTATTGGGTCTTATTTCTAATAAGGTAAACAAATTATTAAATGCTGTATTACTACAGCATTTTTGTAGTTTTTAGAAATTTTACTACTAGTTCTACAAATAATTGCATATATTTATAAACGTTTTCGGAAGCATTTCAAAAATGCCACTTAATTATTTTTCTTTACCCAAATTACATGAAAAAATTATTTTACAGCATTTTTGTAGGTTTTGGAAATTTCCCTACAAGTTCTACAAATAATTGCATTTATTTATAAAGTTTTCGGAAGCATTTTTAAAAAATGCCACTTAATTATTTATCTTTACACAAATTATGTATATTATCAGTTACCAGTATTGGTAAACTTACTTCTATCGGACATTATGTTATAGCTTATTATGAAAGCAGCTGATTTTTTTTTTTTTTTTTTTTTGGTGCAATAGTTGCTGAAATAAACGGTTCTAATCATGATATGAGTTCTATAATGAAAAGTGGCCACTTAGGTTGACACTGGAAAAGAAAAAGTGAGTTATTGTGGTGAATTGCAGATATCATACAGCTGGAGACCATCAGACAACCTGAAGCTACAAAGACACATTGTACTGGTATTTTTTTACCCGACTGCGCGTGCGCGACGCAGAGGAGGGTAATGTGTTTATAAATCTATGTGTGTATGTCTGTTCCTATGTGGCGATCTGCAGGCTGAACGCCTTGGCCAATTTTGGTAATTCTTACGTCAATCGATTTGTCTTAACCTTGGGAGTGTCACTAAACACATGACAGTAATCAAAATTCACAATATCAACAACCAGTTGCCATATTTTGTCAGTTTGTAATCGGCGCACGTTGGGTGTTGCACACTGTGTCGCACGCTACCTGCGTGCGACAAATGCATGTAGTTTTCACAGCCTGAAATTTGTTGTTTATTAAGTCTACTAATTGGGGTCTCATTGGCCGAGTGGTCTAAGCGATTGCTTCTCCCACTTGAGGTGGTGGGTCAAGACACCCTCACTCCGGATGTACTTTCTCCTCTTTCTGATGTAAATTCTTTCATGTGTTCTTTATATGTATTCTGTACTGTAATAAAAAATATATCATGCGTAACGAAGGCAAGACACTCAGATTGTAATCATCATCAAAATAAACCCGTGCAATAAGCACCAGAAGAAAGGGAGTCTAAGTCTACTAATTCGATTTTCATCTCTAACATGTTGCATTTGTTTCTACCTTGATTCAAGGGACTGAGTTGCGCGACGTATACTTTCTTGAGAGGCATTTTTAGCTTTGCGAGAAAGATTTGACTGACGGGGACGTTTCCGATTTCGCGTCATCATGCGTTATACATGCTGTTTATATAGCTGTGCTGTGGTTGACTTAAGTTCGCTCATTTTTGCCGAAGGTCAAGCACATGTAGCTTTAAGCCGAGTTAGGTCCCTAGAGGGACTAATTATCAGTAGTTTAGACCACCGCAAGTTACTTAATAAACCTCACGATAGAAACAAACTATCCCAATGAAATGACAAGATTGCGAAATGTACCGTCTTCTAAGTCAATGAAAATTAACTAAAAAGGGTAAAATAAAAAATTATTAAATAAAAACAAAAAACCCGACTGCGTAAAAACCAAAAAAACTAAAAATAAAAATGTATAAGCCCAGTAGTTTAGAATGTTATTAAGTACTACTGAATAACTACACCGTTGAAGTAGTTTTATAACCGTACACAGATAAGACAAATCATAAATTCAAAAGCAGAATAGAAGGATCAACTGTCGGGGTGCATTCCTTTCTCATTCAAGGAACCCCGTAAAATTGGAATGGACCCCGACGGTTGATCATTCTATTCTACTTTTGAATTTATGATTTGTCTTATTTGTGTACGGTTATAAAACTACTTCAACGGTGTAGTTATTCAGTAGTACTTAATAACATTCTAAACTACTGGGCTTATACATTTTTCTTTTTTTCTTTTTGGTTTTTACGCAGTCGGGTTTTTTGTTTTTATTTAATAATTTTTTATTTTCTTATTATTGCCAAATGTTTATTTACCTTTTACTATTCCATTACTGTTACTAATTCATATTTGTTAAAATGAATAAACATCCAAAAACATTGCTATACATGTTTTCTATTAATTGTGCGTCGAATATTGGACTTGGATTTCAATTCTTAGGCAAAAATTTTGTATTGGCCACAACTGGAACATTAAGTGGCCACAACTAGCTCATAGGTGGCCACAGCTGCCGAAATCTACACTTATTCAGTTGAATTGACTTAAGCTCTTTTTGCTTATTTAGTTGCTTATGAGTTTATATGCATGTTAAAGAAACTTAAATTCTACGAAAACTGACATATATTTTATTGTTATAGTGCGAATACAAGAGGAACTTGCTCCCTTTTAGAACTTTTTCTTGGCCTTAAAGTGGCCACAACTGGTGCACCTACCCTACGCTGCTTTAAGCAGCTCAAACTCTTTGTGGGTTTTTGGACTTATCTGTCATTTAGGTGTTGAACTTTTTGTGTCATTATTTGTTTGGATAACAAGATTGGATTTAAACTGTGTGGATTCAAATATTTGAGTTTTTATTAAATTATCTCATTTTCATCGCTGTAGTTACATTTGTTTCAAAAAAAACTTCTAAATTCATCTCATTTCACCTAAGATAATTGTTGTGAAAATATAATTTCTATCGTACGTGGTCTGTTTAGTTTTCGGAAGGGCACCGTAGTCCGCAGTAGTGAAACGGATGAGAACACTGACTCCTTATATGGATATACACCAAATTCTGGTAGATGACATCTGGGATATAGAACCAAAAAAAGAGAAAAATTCAGCAGACTTTAAAAATTACATTTGATTTATTTTGAAGCATTACAACTTGAATACATACAGATTGTATGACTAAAAGTGAAATCGTAAATAAAAGAGGGTTTTTGTATTGTGGGACCAAAACTCAATTCAAATTCCTTCAATTATTTTGAAACTACATATATAGAAACTTAACTAGCAAACAAACAGAATTAACGATATTTCTTGTTTTGTACCACTGAAGGATACAGAAGCACATAAATATAGTTATAGAAAAGGGTCGAAGATATTTTCATTCCCTGAGCAATTTCCGACACGAAAGAAGTTTAATAAAATTAGATGCCAAAGCGGAAGGAATCTCTTTGTCAAATTATGCAAGATCAAATAAAAAACACGAAATATGCACCCTTTATGTGTATGAATATTGATTTTTATCGATTATATTATTTTCTAGCTTTTACGTGGCAAAAGCGATCATCGAAACATTACAGACGAGTCTAATACTTTCCTTTCGTTTTCATTTCAGCTCAATTCAGTTCGGTTTACTGTTTTGTTTAGTGAAAAAATGCAATTTTTGAAATATCACTGGAATTTAAGTGAGCTCTTCAAAAAAATTTTTATTGTTATTTTATACTGCAACATTTTTATTTATTTATTTATTTATTTATTCATTCATTTAAATTTCTCACACAATATTCCAAACCATCAAATTTTTTTTAACAAAATTGGGGTTTTTTCTGAATTTTTAAAATTGAAAATTATTTCTTTTTTTTATGCGCTTTTTAAAATGTACTCTTTTTTATTAAACGGAATGCAAATCAGAAACAGGAGGATAACGACCTTGGAATGACGACAGCTCCAAGTGGGTGTCTCGTTTTACTTTCATTCTCATTTCAACTACTCAATTCAGTTCAGTGTGTTTTGTTTAGTTATTTTTTTTAAATGCAGTTTTTCACAATATAATATCATTGGAATTTAGTGACCCCTTCAAAATTGTTTTTTAAATTATTATTATATAATCCTCCAATTTTCTTTTTTGTCAAGAATTTTTCAAAAAAATCAAAGATTTTTATTTTTTCCCCCCTTGACGCTAAGTTTCGAAACATCAGCTTATTTACAAAATCAGATTTTTTTTTCTGAATTTTAAAATTAAAATATTGTTTCTTCTTTTTTTTTCCTGTACATTTTGAAACGAATGTGTTTAAAATGCTTGTTGATATTTTATTTCAAACTATTATTATTAAATGTATCATTATTATTTTTGCGAACTAGAAAGTCGCCCGTCAAAGTAAGACAGGTGAAAATTGCTTCTACATTCGAACGAAGCCATTGCCTGTTAATTTATATTTTTATAGTTGAATTTTTAACCCTAACTCCAGGGGATTAACCCTAAACTCCAGTGGATAGAGTTAATTTACAACCACTTTTTCGTATCTTCACTCCCCTAAAATGACAGTCTTACCAGTAAAACGGTTAAGTTACCGGATCGAGTTGAGCCATGTCACAATAAAGCCTTTCCTTGCATGTTAAACATTACCAAAACATATTATCAAATTATCATGCCTTTGCGAGCGTTTCATTGTTGAAACACGCGGGTTACTTGATCATTGACTATTATTTCTGTCAGAACTATGAAAAGAAAAGTTAATTTTTTAAGGAAACTGGGTTCAATTTAGCGTTCAAGGTACTTTGTTTATGTACAAGAGTTAAATGTTCTCTTTAGAAAATCTATCAATCAATATAAATCTTTATGTTAGGTGCAGAAAAATTTTCATGTTTGATCTTGAATGTAACTTTCAGTTTAGTTTCCATTCGAATTTCGGCAGATTTTTTGAAAAGTTGAAATTGAGAAATAAATATGCAGATTAAAAAAATTCCGAAACGTTTCTAGTTATTTCCGTGGAACATTTCGAGATTTCGCAGGTTTTCATCTATTTCCCAGTAAAATCAAGTATCTTTGCGAAAAAGTTTCTTGAGTAGCGACATGTTGCACGAATGCAGAGTTTTCACTGCTGCGAAAAATATTTTTAGCTGCCAGTTTAAAGACTGACTAATCATGTTCATTAAGCGTATCAGTTCTTGTAAGAAAATTCATGTGGTGGGCCGTAAATTCTTTTCACCCGAGTTTCAAATTTTAGTGCGAAATTTTTTCAACAGATGGCACTGCAGATAGTAAGCCTTCAAGTCAAAATGGATTGAAAATTACCTATTTTTCCTCCGGTTATGGCATGTGGTTGTAGCCGGTGGTACACATTTTGAAAATATTGTTGTGTAATTTTGTTTATTAAAAACATCTTTCGAAAAACTATGATCTAATTTTCTATCTTTCTTTGATTACGACTTGCAGCGCTATCTATTAGAACATTCTTGAACTAAAATTTAGAAGTTTCAATATTAAAAATTCGAATAGCGACAACACTATTGGGCCACTTTTGCATGGGCAACACAAAACCATCGGTTTTGTAATATTTTTGCCTACTTATGTGGAAAATCGATGAGGGTAAATTACTCTTTTTTTTTTGGGCACCTTTTAGCCCCTGACAACCAAGGTTAGGGACTTTAAAAAGGTAGGCAATCTTACTTTATCATTTTCTTTACAGTTTTTACTCTTTATTTATGACAACTATTTTGGAAACTCGATGAGGGTAAATTACTCATTTTTTGGTCCCTTTTAAAACTCTGGCAACCCTGCTTAGGGACCGGAAAAAGGTAAACAACCTTACTTTAGTGTTTTGTTTCCAGCTTTTATTTTTCATTTATGACAACAATTTCGGGAAACTCGATGAGGGGTAAATTATCTCCCTCTTTGAAAACGTTTTATCCCCTGACAACCCTGATTAGGGACACAAAAGAGGTAAGCAACCTTACTTAAGCGTTTTATTCCCATCTTTTGCTCTTCATTTATGATAACGATTTTCGGAACTCGATGAGGGTAAAGTACTCATTTTGAGGCACCTTTCAACCCCTGGCAACCCTGATTAGTTCATGTAAAAGAGGTAGAAACTCTTACTTTCACGTTTAATTTAAACCTTTTACTCTTCATCTATGGTAACAATTTTAGGAAACTCGATGAGGGTAGGTCAAGCCAAGTGGATCTCGCCCTATAAGGTCGAAAGAATTTTTCAGTGAGTTGTTGCATTTTACTCTAATAGACCTGTCCCAGAGAAATTCGAAAACCAGGGAAGGGCCCTGCCCTATACACAAAAAGAGTCGTGAAGCTTGGTAGTCAAAAGTTGACGCCAAACTCTGTCGAAAGCTTTGGACACATCCAAGAGGGCGGCAACTGTATGATTAGTAAGTCTCTTACTCAACGCGTCTAGGATATTCTAGTAGACAAACATGATTTGATCAACCGCGCTGTGTCCATTTCTTTTTCCACACTGATTCCTAGGAAGCCAGATATTGATATTTAACTGAAGTTCTACCCTGGCAAGAATCAGTGGCGGATACAAGGGGGGGGGGTCACAGGATGTCATGACCCCCCCCCCAAAAAAAAAAAAAAAACCGCGAACGTATTTGAATTTTTGTTTGAAAAAATATAAAAAACCTTGATCAAAACCGAAAAAGATTTTTTTTTCCTTAAATTCAATATTTTTTGAGCATTGCATAAAGGGGTGGATACATGGAAAAGGGTCATGTGGGTCGTGACCACCCCCCACCCGAGAATCTGCGAAATTTCTTTGTAATCATTATAAGGTTCATTGCATTTGAGTAGTGAAAATGATGCTTGAAACAAAAACCTGAACGGAACCATAAGAAAAAGGAAATAATTTTTGAATTCTTTTTTTTTGGGGGGGGAGGGGAAATAACATGTCATTTGCTATTAATATATAGCTTTTCTTGAGACAGTCTGCCCGATCGCTTTTCATGCATCAAATTTAAAATGGACGATAGGAATATTTCAAGAGCTGCAAGGCATCGCATCAATTAATAAAACATTTGATTATGTAATTATTTTTTGTGCAAAGTCTCTGTAAATTATTATTTTTTTTCTGATGTGAGTTTTAGACAGTTTCGTTTTTGTTCGAGCTGAGTTTATTTGTAAATGTGCTGTGAATAGTTAATTAGCTTAAATCAGTGGTTTGGATTTTGTGTCGTGCAAAAAAAATGTAAAATTTTATTTTCGTGTTAACGCGAAACCTCGTTACACGAGGGTTTCCTCAAAGTAGCCCCTTGTATTAGACGGAAACTGTGATGAAAAAGACCCCTTTTTGTTAGAAAAGGACTACCTATAACAAAAACAATGAAATTTTCGGGTGACAAAACAGTGTTGACTTTTTTTTTTTTTTTTTGCAAAGTAAAAAAAAGAACTGATGAACCTAAATCCGATGGAAACATATCCTGAGTTCAAAGCCTGCGACGTTCTCGTCCACCTCCGATTTTTTTGCCACCGAAAAGAATCAGTCGGTGAGTATTGATCAATGTCCAAACTACATTCATAAAATATTTAATTTTTAATTAGATTTTCTCCGCATTTTCAAGTGAAGTTTTAATAGTATTTTTCTGCATACAAGAGAGATGTGTCATAATCAGATATTTTGAATGAAATGAACCTTCTTTACGGAGATATCAGTACATAAAATATAAACAAGAGAAGAGACCGTCGTATAAGAAGCTATTATCTTAATGTTTTTTTTTTATTATAATTAATGTGCAATAACATATTAGTTATGTCAGTTAGTTAATGTTTAATCACAACTTTTATGCTAAACAATCCTTCATTTCAGACCTAGATCTATTAACTTTCGGGTTCCACTACAAATATCAACAAGCCCTATACGTTTTTTCATCTCGTATCTGAGATGTCCATTTCATCCAAAGTCGCTATGTAAAGTCGAACATAATTTTTTTCAGCAGAAATTCAAAGTTCACCATTAGAATAGGAAATATAATATCCCTTCACAGCTTTTACAAGGTGACCCTCAGAGATCAAACCAAGTGATTCACTTTAATTATTGTTATTTTAGTTAAATGAAACCTAAGTTTAAGAAAATTGCCTTACGTGAGACTACATAATCTATAGTTGCCGTTACCGAAAATTTATGACTGACAACACATTATAAAACCTGAAAAAATATTTTTAAAAAACTTTAAAAGTGGTTATTTCAATAATTTTTGTGTGCAATTTTTTATTTTTTTGGGGGGGGGGAGGAGGCTTGCATTGAGCTGTTGTTAAAAAAGAGATGGTTAGTTTTAGTTAATCAAAGCATGTACCCCAACAATTAAAAAAAAACTTGAATTTGATTGAAATAATTATTTTTTACTTTAGTCTGATAAATACTTTTTGAAAAATGAGAAACGGTGCTTAATGGGAAATGCAACTTAAATTTCTAATATTTGATTTAAGGTCCATAAAGCAAGATGTAGATTTCGGGACTTCGTATTGATCAATATTTAGTTTATATCTGAAGCAAATGTTTCAAAATGTATAAAATTGTGAAAAACTTACTTTATAGATAGTGGGGTTTTCCAAATATGCCTGCCCGAAAAAACCCGGGCGGGATTTTTCGAGCTGGGCCCAGTTTGATGAACCCTGCTTTAGATATGCTAATTATGCTTAAATATGCCTTTTTGGAAAAAGAAAATCCTATTTTAAATGTCAAAGTTAACTTCGCTCTTAATATCTCTCTAATCTCAAATTGATAAATAATTATTCAAAGTTTCATACGTGTCGAAACATGCACTGTAAAAACGATTCAGAAACGTTCCTGGAAGATAACAGGCAGCTGATATGCCCAATTTCTGCCAATAACATATCTTGGAAAAACCAGGAACGTTTTCCGCTAAAAGTCAGTAACCTTTCTGAAATTAATCTTGAAACTTTTTGAAGAAATGCGAAATCTCCCCTGTTAAAGCCAGACATGTCTCTTGAAAGATAAAATAGGTTTCGTGCTTTGATTAGTGCCTTCCTGATTTTTGAAAGATAAAATAGGTTTCGTGCTATTGATTAGAGCCTTCCTGATTTACCAAGAAAGCTCCATAGAAATCAGAGAGACAACTGCCAAAGCTATGCAAGAAGGAACCAAGCATATCTCTCGCCGGCAATGCCTGCCTTGCAAAGCTATAGCTATCCTAGGCAAGAAGGAACCAAGCATATCTCTCGCCGGCAATGCCTGCCTTGCAAAGCTATAGCTATCCATGGACGTTTTCGCTCTCATTAGGAGCTTAGTCAACCTGGACAGGCCGTAAGCACCCTTAGGCCGATACACTTAATAAACACGCCCATTCAATCTTTAAACTGGTTGCTAAAAATATTTTCCACAACAGTGAAAAGTGTGCACGTGTGCAACCTGTAGCGATTCAGAAAACCTTTTTGTGAAGATTCTTGTTTTTACGGGGAAACAGGTAAAAACGTGTGAAATTCCGAGACGTTACACGGAAATAACCAGTAACGTTTCGGAATTTTTTTACAGTGTGACAACAGAGGGCTAAATAGATCTCTAAATTGAAGTAGAGGACATTCCCTTTTAAAGCTTAAAACTGAAATCATTTCCTGTAAAATCAAACGTTCTAAAATACGGAACCGTTACAAAAGGCATTGAAATTAATATCTAAAACAAATACGTCGTCCTTCCAAAGTTTTTTTGAGCAATAACGACTGCTAATTGTTTTCATTTGACCGTCCTTGATGTTGTGGTTCCTTTTTCAGCTTAGACCAGGGGCATCTGCAGCACCACCGCCCACCGGTCTTTGCAGGTGCGCCTCCTCTGGTCCTGACCACTGTTTCGGATGGAGTCCGGTGGCGTGCATGTCCTACACACACGCGCGCTCATACACATACACACGCGTGTATGCCTTCTTTACACACATACACACTGACAAAAATACACACACCCGCCTTTACACACATACACTCACGCCTACGTGCATACATGCAGGTCTACGCACACAAACACAAGCTTAGCCTACACATGCACGCACGCACGCCTACAAACACACACACAACTATACACACGTAACCGCCCAGAAAGAGGGGCAGTCTTGAGGGAACGAAGTCGTTTCTAAAAAAAATAACGCCAATGAGTTGGGTCCTGGTCGAAACTCACGATTGCGAAATTTGAATTCAAAATTTCAGAATTCAAATTAGTTTTTTTTTAATTTAATACACAAGTAGTTAAAGAAATAAAATGAAGGGAGAGGAGAATTGAGTAATTATGGTCAAGTCATTACTTTTTGGAACTAAAAATATCTAAATAATATACAAATGCGCTAACCGTATTTTTTATGTATGATAACACGAAGCAGTGAAGTTACCACGAATTAAAAATCGTAAAAAGACTAAAATTGAGCGAATTATAATACAAAATATTCACACTGTTAAAACAAATTCCTGAAAATAACGAATAAAACGGATAAAACGTAAAATTAACCGCCATCAAAGTTGCCGTAAATATTACGTTTCCGTTAAATTATTTTCCGTGACTTAACAGAAGTTCCATTTCTCATTTCTCCGTTTAGTTCTGCTCTTCCGTTTATAAATTTCCCGTCATTTATCAAAACTTCCGTTTCTCTTCTTTCCGTTGATCTATTTTCCGTTTTTAAATTTTCCCCGTTCATCTATTTTTCCGTTTTTAAATTTTCTGTGTCTTTACAGAACTTTCGGTTCTTGATTTTTCGTTGCGCTATTTTTTCGTTTCTTATTTTCACATATTTTACTGAAATTTCATTCTCGTTTTTTTTAATCTTATCTTTAAAATGATATATAATAGAAAAATAGATAACCAATCAAAAACTGTTATTTTTTAAATTTGTATTTATTACTCAAATATATTTTAAGTGGAAATTTTGCTTGATAACTTACCTACCATACAGTTCTTCTTCAAGCATCTATCACGAAATTCAGATGAATCAAATTAATCAAATAGTACCAGCAAAAAAATTGATGGATTTGAATATGACACCAATTATCCTTGATGATATTGTTCGATATTCCCTTCGTCGTACATTGTCTGGGGTGGCAGGGAAAAGCATATATGAAAAATAGAATATTTTTATTTGCAGAATGAGTCAAATAAAATACCGTTAAAAACCGGTTGATCCTTTATCATGGAATAATATACCTGATCGAGAGTATACCAATTTACTGTGTTTA
This sequence comes from Uloborus diversus, assembly GCF_026930045.1. Classification (NCBI taxonomy): domain Eukaryota; kingdom Metazoa; phylum Arthropoda; class Arachnida; order Araneae; family Uloboridae; genus Uloborus; species Uloborus diversus. The sequence goes on from NC_072738.1 coordinate 61,750,356, forward strand.
AAAGAAGAATCATTGACATACACGTGAAGAATGTTTGGATCAAATGATGTATACCCCCCCCCCCGTGATTTCCGCATTTTTCACTCATTGGATTAGCAACATAGGTTTTGAATGCATAATCATTATAATTAGGTTAAACATATCAATCAGTTCATTTTACCAGAAATGTTTTTACAAGAAACTTTCAATAATCTCAGATAAGTTGTTGGATGATATCCTAATAAAATAAATTAAGTAATTTATATTTATTATTATGAATGAAATCCCGAAAGGAGTAATGAAAGTTTCCAGATTTCTAAGTAGTCAAGAAAACTTATTCTTGTCAAAATTTTAATCGTATTTTCAAAGATTAACAATTTGCTATGCCTTTTCGCAAAAATATAACAACAAGAAATACTTTTATTTAGAGATTTAAAATGCTTACTTTCAATCTGTCAAAAAAAAAAAAAAAAAAAAAGAGTGATTTTTTTGTCTTGCTCGCACACCACGGTAATTTCCGGTTGGTACGAAATGTTGGCATTTAACGTTTTAATGACTTTCAAGAATACAATGCGTTAGAGAAAAAACAATAACTTTATGATAGTTCTATAAATTCTAAATCAGCTACTATCAGAATTCTATCAAATGCATATTAACAAGAAAAATACATTTGTATATTAACATGTAGAAAGATATTCAACAATACTTACATGTGACCAGCGGTGCTAAATTTAAGTATTTCCATTGCATCTGGATACAAGTAATCCAATAAATAGCCTTTATTTTAAATGGATAACACGAGATCCTAAAACTATTCTCACCGATAGAACACACAATATGACTAACGAATAGAATTGTTCTAAGTATTGAGCAAAATAATACACCCCAATAATATTCTAATACTGACTAAGTAAAACCCACAACAAATCACCTGCGGGATCAAAACACATCTGCCTGTCTGAAAATGGCGCGAACATTTTTCCAAACCTACAAAGCCAAAGGCGTAAAAACAATTTCGACATACGAGTATGATACTCTGCAGACATGAAATAGCAAGCTATCTATTTTGTCTACGACATCTGAGCTGTTATTCCAAATAAGCTTTTAATTAACAACATGTAACAGTGCGATTTAATAAGCATTATCAAAAAGTTATGTTTATCATAACTTGAAGACTAATCAGAATACTAACAAAGTACCGCACAGCGGCAACCCTAGAAATGGAAAAATTCTGTTTTCGTTACATCCTGTCGTGATATTTCCGTTGTTGTAAGGAAAAAACACGTTTTGAAGCCATTACGGAAACATTCTGTTAAAATCAGTCAGAAAACTACCTGAACTTTCAGGGGGGGTTTTTTAACAGTGCACCTTAAGAACCAAAATGGGGAATAGCAAATTTCTTGCACCTCGTATGCTCAACCTTGTGTACTTAGACATACCGAAATAGCATTCACGGTTCCACATTAGTTAGGAAAATGCTAATATATGCATTAATCACAGTCATTTGTATTCAATGTACACTGTAAGAAAAATCCGAAACGTTACTCGATATTTCTGTGTTACGTTTCAGGATTTTAATGGTTTTTATCCACTTCCTGGAAAAATTAAGTACCATTGTCAAAAAGTTTAATGAATTGCTACAAGTTGCACGAATGCAGACTTTTCACTGTTGTGAAAAATATTTTTAGCTCCCAGTTAAAAGATTAACTGAGCGTATTCATAAAGTGTATCGGCTTCAGCTCTGATATGGCCCGTCCATGCTAATTAAGCTCCCAAAAGGGTGCGAATAAGTATGGACTACGTTGCATTGTGGGAATTACACGCAAGTAATATTCTCGTTCCTTACTTGCAATTCTGGCTTAGCTTTGGCCAATTTGCAATAATGCTCTAGGAACTTCCTTGATAAATCAGGAAGAAGCCAACTTATTATATTATTCTTTTTTAAGTTTACACTAATTTTCCAGAGATACTGGTAAGGTTCACTGGTTTAATTTATAGTGGACTGTATTTTTAAAAAGGTAAATTGATAAAACGTAGGTAGAACATTTTTTATTAAGTAACTAAAACATACTGTATAAACAAATCTCGGTGTACCTGCACCGGAGTCTTCATGTAACGACTGCCGAAGCAGAAGGTGCGAGCCTTTTAACAACTGCGATGGCGCCACATGCGCATTACTTCTAGAGTTGAGATGTAACATGCCGCCCGCGTTGAAAGGTTCAACTTTCAAAAACCAATCATACATAACATACATTTCAAAAACAGAATTTATCCCAAGATATGAACATAGTGATATAACAAACTACTTCAAAATTATATATGAGGTAAACATTTAAAGAAGTTTAAAAAATTGCAAATAGCAAATTTTAATACCCAAAAATAACTTTTACTGAGTTGGTAAAATACAAATTTTAGAAATAGATCGAGTGAAAATACCATTAGAAGTTCTAATTTTTACGACTCTTATTTTGTTATCTGAACCCTTTATAGTTTCCACAATACGACCAAGTGGCCACTGTAACGGGGGTACGTTGGGTTCCTTTAAAAGTACCATAGTACCAACTTCAACATTATCCTTAGCAAATTGCCACTTGTTACGCTGCTGTAAGTGATTCAAATAATCAGTCTGCCATCGTTTCCAAATTACTTGCACATAATTTGTTAATTTTTGCCACTTAGACAATTTACTTTCTGGAATGTCCTTTAAATTTGGCTCTGGAAGTGCAAGTAGAGGGCGGCCAATTAAAAAATGACCAGGGGTCAAAACTTCATACTCGTTCACATCGGTTGATAAAGGAGTAAGTGGACGGGAATTCAGAATTGCTTCTATCTGAACCATTACAGTGGTAAATTCCTCGAAACTTAATTTATTGTTACCTACGGTCCGTTTTAAATGATGCTTAAAGGATTTCACACCTGATTCCCATAGCCCTCCAAAGTGAGGAGAACGAGGGGGAATGGTTTTCCAAACAATTTCTTCAGACAATAAATAGTTATTTAACGTTGAGGTGTGCGTGTCTGCTTGTGCCAGTAATTTCTTAATTTCAGAATTCGCGCCTTTAAAATTGGTTGCGTTATCACTGATAATGCTTGAAATTTTTCCCCGCCTAGAGATGAACCTCTTCAGGGAAGCAATAAATGCCTCCGAGGTTAAATCGGAAACAATCTCCAAGTGAATGGCTTTTGTAGAAAGACATATGAAAATAGAAACGTATACATTAACAATTTTTGCCTTTCGAAGGTTACTTACGCGAATTTGAAATGGTCCACAAAAATCGACACCACTATTGACAAAGGGGGCAACTGGGTTTACTCGTTCAGAAGGCAATTCTCCCATTAACTGCAATGGCGAACTTGGGTTATTTTTGAAACAAACATTACAGTTATGCACAACCTTTCTTGCAATGCTTTTGCCATTAATAGGCCAAAATTGCAGCCTCACAAAATGAAGCAATCCCTGGGCACCAATATGAAAGTATCTTTTATGAAAACTTTCAAAAATTAAATAAGTTAATTTGCTATGTTGAGGAAGGATTAACTGATGCTTAGCATCAAACTCTATTTGAGCTTTAGTAAGGCGTCCTCCTACTCGTAAATTATCATTTGAATCCCCAAAGGGATTTAGGGACGAAATTTTACTTGAGCCTGAAATACCTTTTCCATTCTTTAAGGCCGCAAGTTCAGGCCCAAAATGCCTTGCTTGCACCTTATTAACAAGAATGGCTCTAGCTCTTTGCAAGTCATCCAAAGAGAGGGAGGATTGACTTCTTTCTTCCTTTCTACACTTCCGAGAAAATACGAGAATAAACCTTAAAATTCTCAATAATTTAAAATAATCATTAGTTACATTTAACAAATATTCAAAAAATTCATCATTTTCTGAAATAAGAAATGTATTAATATTAAAGTTCTTGAGTTCTAGTTCATAAGCAGGATCACCAGAAAAATCACAATTCTCAGTTGATGGCAATTCACCTTGTAAAAACTCCGGACCATTCCACCAAAGTTCATTCGAAACGAGGTCCTTGACTGTGGTACCTCTCGAGATCAAATCAGCCGGGTTATTTTCCGAACTCACCCACCGCCAACTGCAATTACCGGTTAAGGTCACAATCTCCGCCACCCGATTGGCGACGTAAGTCTTGAGATTTGTCACGGGAGTGTTGATCCACCATAAGACAATACTAGAATCCGTCCAGCAAAAAGTTTTTGATATTGGCAACTCCAGAATAAGAGAAATCTTATTCACCAATCGCGCCAGCAGCAGAGCTCCACAAAGTTCAAGTCTGGGAATGGTTAACATCTTTAAAGGGCATATTCTAGATTTGCTGCACAAAAGTCTGGTTGTGAAATTTCCAGATGTATCAACACAACGCAAGTAAATTACTGCTCCATATGCACGTTGAGATGCATCCGAAAATGCATGAATTTCAAACGCATCGGTGTTATCGGCAATCACTGGTCTTTTTACACTAATTTGATCAACTTGCCGGAGCTGAGCGAGAAACGAAGTCCATTCTTGCATCACATCCTTCGGCAACGACTCATCCCAGTTCAACTTCAGTGTCCATAGACTTTGCATTATAAGCTTCGCCTTGGTGAGAACTGGACCTACTAGCCCAAGGGGATCAAAGAGTTTAGAGATAGTAGATAAGACTTCTCGTTTGGTGAACCTGTCCTTAATTTCATACGTGATGTCAAAAGTGAAATTATCGGTATCACGTCTCCATAACATTCCCAAAGTTTTCACAGGTTGAGAAAAGTCGAACGATAATTTAGCATTTTCTTCATCATCCATAATTCTTGTGGAGTTGGACATAATTTTATGTAATTCGAACCCTCCTCTCTTTAAAAGATTACGCAATGATAGTAATGACTGTTTTGCGGCATCTACAGACGCTGCACCTGTTAAGATGTCGTCAACGTATGTGTCATTACGCAAAATATCTGAAGTGATAGGAAAATCCGATTTTTCATCATCCGCTAAAGCCTGCAACACACGGGTCGCGAGAAAAGGGGCCGAGCAAATACCGTAGGATACAGTAGTAAGCCTGTATATTTTTACAGGGGCCTGACAGCTATCTTTCCAGAGAATTCTTTGCAAATCTCTTTGCGACTCATGCACTAGTATCTGACGGTACATTTTACGAATATCCCCACACAAGGCAATTTTATGCTTACGAAATCTTAGCACAATCGAAAACAAATCTTGCTGAATAGTTCCCCCGAATAGAAGAATGGAATTCAAAGAATATCCTGATGAGGTTTTTTCGGAAGCATTAAAGACTACCCGCAGAGGTGTAGATTTATTTTCCGGTTTAAATATTGGGTGATGTGGGATATAATATACCCTACCCGGTTTTTCATCAGCTTCGACATCCTCCACTTCTTCCATATGACCCAACGATAAATATTCAGCCAAAAAATCACGGTACAAATTTTCCATAGTATTGTTTTTATTCAATTTGGCCCAAATACTATTCAATCGTTTTTCTGCAGTAAGTTTTGAAAAACCTAATAACGATTCCGCGTTCTCCCTCATTGGATATTTTACGATATATCTACCTGTACTATCTCTAGAGTGAGTTCTAACAAAATGTTCCTCACAAAATTTTTCGTCTTCCGTTTTAGTCGGTTCAATATTATCTCCGGGAAAAGACTCGATTTTAAAGAAATTCTCCAAAGTAGTATCTAACTTAGAATTTTGCGTAAGATAACAGTTAATTAAATCCGTTTCCTGTAATGTGCTGTTAGTACACAAGTACCTGAAAACACTGTCCTGAAATATTAATTTCTTATCCTCAGAATACAGTTTTTCCGGTCGCAAAATTTCAAAAAACAAGCTACTATTTAACAACAATTTTATATCCGTACTCTTATAGAAATTTGGACAAGCCAACACAATGTGACTAGGAATTTGACGTTCGTTTATAGTAAAAGACTTAGACGGAATTTTTGCCGCGATTTGCGGAACAAGAAAACACTCAATCTGTTTCTCAAAAGTTCTATCTGCATTGCTAATGCAGCAAATGACCTTGTACTTTATTGGTACAGCATGGTCACCATTCCACTTAAAGACAAATTCTTGACTAGCAATTTCTTAAGTCCCAAGAAATCTGCTAATTTTTCCGTCATGAGATTTATATCAGAGCATGAATCACTTAACGAAGTCACTTCCACGCGATTATTGCCCTTTCCCAAAACAAACACATTTAATTTTGTCATTAAATTACCTATTTGTTGTGTGCGATATACTAAAGTCGCACTTGTTTTGCTGTCATATTTACTTTGCTGACCTACAGAAACATTAGAACTTTCTTGCGAGGAGTCCGAAAGGTTACGTAAATTGCGACCTTCTGAGTCGGAAATAATTGCGGTATGATAAACTTCACCTAAACAATCATGCAACAAGGTATTATGTTTGCCTTTGCAAACAGAGCACACATATTTCGATTTACAGATCCCCACATGAGCATTAAGGCAATTTTTACAAAGTCCTTTTTGCTCTACAAATTTCAATTTTTCTGATGCACTCATGTCATGAAATCCAACGCACCAAAACAATGTGTGGTTGTTTTTACACAAAACACATACCCTCGGTTTATTATTTTTATTTTGAACTACAAACACCTTGCTTTTTTGGGACGAAGGGCCAAGGTTTTTAAGAGGTTGTTTAGTTTGAGCATTTTTACTCACGGTTTCTAATATTGACACCCTAGTTTCAAAAAAGTCTAGCAATTGATCGAAGCTTTCAACATCTTTACCTTTAAGAGACATTTGATACTGTTTAGAAGATTCTTTATCAACCTTTTGTAAAAATAAATGAGACAAAAGTATTTCTGATAGGTTATTTTGATCAAATTCTAGCACCTTTAAAGCGCGTAGATTTTTTTTGAAATTATCTATTAAATTTCGTAATTCTTTTGGAGATTCATTGTTTATTTTTTCTAGGTTGAATAAATTTTGAATATGGGCATTAACAACAAGTCTTTTATTTCAAAACGGGAAGTTAAGGCATTCATTAAAGAATCGTAAGTGTCTTCCGAGGTTTGCAAGGATTGAGCTTGACCTTTTAACGCAGATTTAAGGTAAAATAGCTTTTGCGTGTCATTTAATTGCTCGTTTTCATGGATTAAGGCTTTGAATTGCGTAGCGAAATTTTGAAATTCCTCATATTTGCCGGTAAAAATGGGTAAGGGAATTTCTGGCAGTTTATATTTAGTTTTAGCGATAGGTACATGCTGCGTAGCCGATACATTAGTACTAATCTGAGAATTGGCGTTTTTATGAATTTGAGAGAGGAGAGCTCGGATTCTTACCTCTGCATTCTCAATCGAAATTTCAATTTCTTCAAATGCCTGAAGGTTTTCCGTTATGTCAACGTTATCCGGTAGCCCAAGTACCTCTGTTTGAAGGGTCTTCAAATCTCTTAGAATTTCTTTTAGGGCTTGTAATTTCACTGTCAGTTGAACTTCAGTTTCTTCTTCCAACTCAACGGTATTTAGGAAATTTTCAATTCTTGTAACTCTTCCCTTGAGAATTCCTCTTTGACGGTTTATCACAGTTGGAACTCTTTCTATGACAGTTACCATATTTTCGGTATTTCTATGCGGCTAGGCGGACCACTTTGGTAAGGTTCACTGGTTTAATTTATAGTGGACTGTATTTTTAAAAAGGTAAATTGATAAAACGTAGGTAGAACATTTTTTATTAAGTAACTAAAACATACTGTATAAACAAATCTCGGTGTACCTGCACCGGAGTCTTCATGTAACGACTGCCGAAGCAGAAGGTGCGAGCCTTTTAACAACTGCGATGGCGCCACATGCGCATTACTTCTAGAGTTGAGATGTAACAGATACAACTGGCAAGATTTGTGAATTTTTTCAGATGGCTTCCAGGTTAATATCAGGAAGGTTACTGAATTTTAGCGGAAAACGTTCTTGGATTTTTCAAGGTATGTTTCTGTCAGAAATTGGGCACATCAGCTGCCCATCATTTTCCAGGAACGTTTCTGAATCGTTTTTACAGTATAAAAGATTGCGTTTTGAATGGCAGGCTTAAACACATTCGAAGTGATTAATTGTTTCAATGAACAGTATAATTTTACCGCCGCCATTAGATATAATGAAGATTTTAATTTTACTTTTTTAGTCAGAGTTCGCCCCCCCCCCCTCCTTTATTTGGAGAATTTTTGATCTGTAGAGCTCGGCACCTTTTTGGCTCTGACACCGTCGTGCGTTGCACGACCTTGCACATAGAGACGGCGCGGCCCTGGGGGGAATGAAAAATCGAGTAAAGACGTAGGCGTTTCAGCATCAGTAAAAAAAGGAAAAAGGTATCCTATTTTGCTTCCAACGCAGTTGTCCGGGCTACAAAATAGGCCCCATACCTGAAATTCCCATAACCATACTCTTAAGTATAGCCGCAATGAAGATGCATAGTAATTGTGTTTAGTTCTCTAATGTACATCTGCAATAAACCCCTCCCTGTTTAGTTTGCTAAGCATTATCTTGGAATACAAAACGTAAAAACATGTTTCATGAGAGAATTTGTAATTTTTTAGAACTAGTCGCAATGTACCGCACAGTGAGCAGAAAATAAGGTTTGAATCTACACTGTAAAAAAATTCCGAAACGTTACTGGGTATTTTCATATAACGTCTCGGGATTTCAATGGTTTTTATACACTTCCTGGAAATATCAAGTATCATCGTCAAAAAGTTTCCTGAATTGCTACAAGTTGCATGAATGCAGACTTCTCACTGTTATGAAAAAATATTTTTAGCTCCCAGTTCAAAGATTAACTGACAGTATTTATAACGTGTATCAGCTTTAATTCGATCGCGGCTCGTCCAGACTGATTTAAGCTCCCAAAGGGAGCGAATAAGTCTTTGGACTACTTAGCTTGCTAGAGTTGCACTGAAGTAAGATGCTTGATACTTATTTGCGATTCTGGCTTAGCTTTGGCCGTGTTTGAAATATGGCTTTTGGAGCTGTTATATTATTCCTACTTAAGGTTACTCTGAAATTCCAGAGACACGACTAGCGTTATACGGGAAGATTTCTGGATTTTTCAGGATAATCTGAGGAAGTTTGCTGAATTTTAGCGGAAAACTTTCCTGGTTTTTGCGAGATATGTTACTGGCAGAAATTGGGCACATCAGCTGCCTATTATTTTCCAGGAACGTTTCTGAATCGTTTTTACAGTGTAAACATAGCATGTAACTGAAGTTACGAGTGCAATCAGAATTCACCATCTGGGAGGTGAAGTTCTTAACGGTCCTGACATATATATAAAATATAATAACAGAATTGGTGATATCAAAAAGGCTTCTCGGAATTTCGTCCTCGGAATACTTGTCCTCAGGTGATTGAAATTGACGCTTCAGGTCATTTTTTTGTCCCGGGCCTTCGCGAGCAGCCTGTTCACTGGCCTTCACGTGTGGATGCTACCCCTTAGGTGGCGTCTATATGCTCCCCGGAATCGACTTTATAACCAAAAAGCAATGGGCTAAGCCAGAGAGGGGCAGGAATGGGCAACTTCCCTTTCTAACAGAGACCCTCTGACTCACATGGGTCTTCCAAATGTCCTCAGAGATAGTTTAAAACTTCAGTTTCGAAACATTGGCAGGTGAGAGCAAGATAACGACTTTTCTACCCATTTGACCAAAAATAGTATAAAAGGCTTTTTTAACGGGAGAGGAAGGGAATAATTTCATAGTTTCAATGGGGGGGGGGGGGGGCAACTGAAAACCACTATCTTGCTGAGCCTATGCTTGCCCCTCCCTAACGGGGATCGTACTCCCATACTTGAAACATTATGCTGGCGGAAAATGATGGAACAGATGATCTTTGAAACACTATTTATCAGGGGTGCCCCTTAAGAGCAAGGGCACATCCCCCTCCCAAAAAAAAGTAAAAAATGCCCTTCAAAATTCCTCCCCCCCTAATAATTTCAATATGGCGCAGTCTGCGCCACGACAACACACCCCCTTCCCCGTCAGTGGTCACCCCTGAATTTATCATGTTGGGCATTAGAAGCCCAGAGTAATCACCTCACTACATTTCTTGATTTCGAAGACATTTATTTGACACAAACAAATTGAAGCTTTTAGCTTAAATTTTAGCAAACCATCGAGAGGTTCGCAAACTTCTGCCAACCGGCCTAAGCCAAGCCTTTTCCATGACGTCACATGTCCTTGTAATATCCTGTGATAATTTCAGAAGCAAAGTCTCTTCTCTTCTGCACGGCTTACAGCTTAGATCAGAAATTGGAAGACGATTTGCCTACAAGCAATTTTACTTTACATTTTAATTAAATAAAAAATACTTTAGTATCTAAGAAAGCGAAACCTTGACGTAAAATCTGAAATAGGTTCCAAGAAAATTAGAGTACTGAAATATTTGTTTAACGTTTTACATCTCCAGTATGCTCTCTCTCCCTGGATTATTTACAAGTGTAGTAGTTCGTCCTCTTCCAGGTCTCATAGATCTGAGTTTTTAAAATTTGCAACTTTTACGTATTATTTAATTATGAATGTCTTTAAGCTAAGGACTCTTGGCAGATGCAGCAAATTAGTTGTAAGTCTTTTTTCTATTATTTCCTTTTTTTTGCTTGAATTCTGCCTTTCCTTTAATAAGTACACGCAGTAAAGGTCATCATGGTTCTGCAATGATACTAAATTTTGAGCTACATATTTTGAAATTTATGTACCATGGTAAATTTTAATCCCATTAACACTTACTTGTATTTATCAAACCACAGCTGAAACTTTTTAACACCAAATATATTTAACATAACTTAAAAAGTCGAACCGGAAAGTTGCTGCTTGCTTTTGAAAATTTGTTGAGCTTAAAGAGCAATCAGCTGATAGATAATTATTTTTTACCTTCTAAAATGTATTTGTTTTATCGCCATTATGTGTTAAAAGCAAGTTCGTTGCACCTTTTTTTTTTAACCGAGCTGCGTACGGAATTGTGCTGGACAGAACGCTTAAATTTAAATACATTTTTTTTTTAAATATCTTGATACAATGCAAAACTACGCAAAAAGAAAGAAAATTACCAATCAATCAAGAATTCTCGTTTTCCCTTGAAGCTTATTTTATTAGTTTGACATCTGCACAAGTATTTCAAAAAGCAATTCTGAGTTCTAAATTTGAGACATTTCTTCTAAAATTTGAACCAAAATGATTGGCTGTTATTGGAAGGTTCCCAAATAGGGTTTAGAATTCTTCATATTCTACATTCTAACCGGTGACACAGTAAAGCCTCTCGTACCATTAAGCCTTATAGAACCAATCAATGTAACAATACAACATAAATATCAAATACCTTTAAAACATTTAAAATACAATAAAATATAATATTAAGACTAGTAGCTTTGGGAGATGTTATCACTTTAAATATGTATAGTTTTTTTTCTAGACTTTTTACTTCCTTTTACAAAAAAGGAAGTATTGTATTCGAGAAAAAAATTTCACTCAAAAATGGCTTTAATTTCCATTTTGCTCACCCCCGAATGAATATTGAGTTTTTTTTTTCAACCCGACCACGCATGGATGTGTGCCTAGCAGCGTACAAACACCCGAAATATCCATTTTGACGATCCCCGAGTTAATTACAGCGAGTTTTCTCGTGACGTCTATGTATGTATGTATGTGTGTATGTATGTCGCATAACTCTAGGAATGTCCTAGAAAGTTGAAATTTGGTACATGAACTCCTAATGGGGTCTAGTTGTGCGCCTTCCTTTTTGGTTGCAATTGTATGCTTTAAAAGGGGTTTTTTGCTCCGTTTAAGGGGGAAATCGTTGTTAATTTCGATGTAAACTCAAGTGGTGTATAATTTATCGGACACTTGGCAATATATCGCCAGTCTTCTGGTCATCAACTTGGTAACAAATTTGGTGATTTTTTTTTTCAATTTTTTTTTTTTAAATCTGGTTTCAATTTGGCCATTGTTGGTAATATTTAGAGAGTTAACTATTGAATCACATTGAAATTGCCAATAATGAGAAAATAACATTAAGTTGGTGTAAAAGGAAGTCATGTGATGCACACATTAGATTGTTTTATTTTATTTTTATTTTCTTATTTGCCAAGGTCCGATTTGAATTTGCTCCATTTCTAAAAAACTTTGGTTACAGATTTGGTGCCCTGGAGCTGTGTGCCCATGCCTTAATCTGACCCTGTATTATATCCCCCCTCCCGTGGCTTTGCAGGTCCCATATAGTCTGTAGGTTATGCAAGGTCCAACCAATATCAATATCTCTTTGGTTTCTGGATCTGGGGGTTGTCAGCTTCTGGTCTAGATTTTAAAAACATCTGTTTCTACAGTGCCATCAAAACAGTTAAACCACATATAGCATTAGGTGAGGGGGCCCTAGAGTGTAATTGGGATCCTTGAAAATAATGCCTGGTGAATTTTTCATTGAGTAGGTAGCACTACAAAATTAAATAAAGGATTTGTTAAAAATATAAAGCATTTGAAACCTTATATAACTATATGCTTAAAAATTGTAACTTTGGAACTGATGTGATATACCCCACCCTTGGCGACTTTTTCCTGTTGGCGCCAAGAAAGCGTCGCCAAGAAAACGATGTATGACGACATAGGTCATACATCGTTCTTAGCGATGCTTTTTTAGCGCCAACAGGAAAAAATCAGATAAAAAAACATGATCAAAGCACTTCAGAACACAATATATATAAAAACAACATAAAAGCACAACAAAAAGCATCACGAATATATGCTTCAAAAATGTACAGGGCCGGGGTTTTGTAAACATATTAAAATACAATGAAATAAATTATTGTATTAATTACAAGTCGAAATTAATGCATTAATTTTTTTTCATCATTTCTCCGGGATACGAGCCCTCGGTCTCATAGTACTTTCGTAATGAGACCTCGGCTCGCCGGCCCTGCCTCGGTCTCATTACGAAAGTACTATGAGACCTCTGGCTCGCCAGGACCTCGCTCCGCTCGGTCCGTTATCCCTCCGACTGTTAATATACATTACAGTCGGAGTATAGTCACAGTTATGTATATTTTCATGGAGACACCCAAGGGTGTCTCCTTCCGTTCAGTGTACAATAATGACACAGTTTTAAGTGTGAAATATGCACCATTATTGTGCAGATTTATTAATAAAATTCAACATTTTTAAGAGTAGGACTGAGCAACAAATACATTAAGAAGACAATCATTAAAAGAACATAAAACAACACTAAACATCGCGATATATGTAACAAAGATATCAAAAACTAACTATCTAAGAACACAATACTTAAAAGTACGTGCACTTACCTCTTTTTTAAATTCTTTTCCATCCACCCCCGCATCAGGCTGTGCACATATGTCCCGCTCTTACGGAAATTATCCTCTTTTTTATTATTATTGTTTTAATTTAAGTTTAAATTGAAACTTTATTTTAAAGTATTCAACTTAAAAATACTTCAAATTAAAATCCCTCTAAGAGCGGAACATATGTGCACCTACCTCCACGGATACACGTGCGAAAAGAATTAGTTCACATCTGTACTTCCCAGGTATATTCTGCAGGGTTACTAGGGCTACCGGAAAAAGTTTTATCGCCAACGTTGGCGATTTTCGAAATGAGCTAAAAATTCTATCCTCGCCAAGGGGGGGGGGGTATATAACATCTGTACCGTAACTTTTCAAACTTTCACAGGATACTTTTAACTTATTCCACTAGCTACCCATGATATGCCCTTCCCTCTTTTCAAAGTTCTGAGGTTGCTTGCATCTGTAACTCTTCCCTTTTTTTTAGATTTTGTCTCATAATTTAGCAAATTTGGTGACAGCATGACAATATTATGTTATCCCCCCCCCCTTTCTTTCTTGTTTTGAATAAAAGCTCTTGTCTCTAAATGTAGGTAGATTTCTGCAGAAGTATCTAATTTTCCTGAAACTCCTCATCTCCTAAAATTTCTAATGTTTTGAAATTTGTCCTAAATAGCCTAAATTTCATTATTTTACCCAACATTTCTGCTGAAAAAAAAAAATAAAAGCTCCATTGGAATGGACTCAAACTTTTCCGAATAGTCTTGTTCACTTATTATTTTTAATGAAATGAAAGAAAAGGGGGCTCAAACAAACCAAGTGCTGCGACCAGAGCCCATATGCAAAATTTTGAGGGGGGCTCAAAAATTTTCCCTATAGTTAAGCAGAATATTTTCCCCGTGGAAACCAATTTCAGTGCAGATTAGACACATTGAAATTTGACATTTTTAATTACTTATTCATTTATGACTGGAAAAGAAATTTTTATACATTTTTGCAAAGAAAAAAACACTAAAAGCAAGGAAGTCCTCATTTCTAAGGGGAAGGCTTGAACCCCCCCCCTTGCCCACCCTCCATATGGGCGAAATTGGACCAGACTATTCAGGGATGAGATTTTTCTGGCTTTTTCTGTTGACTTTTAGAACCTTTCCTCTTTTTTTTTTTTTTTGCCTCTTTCAGACCTTATTTTTCTCAAAAATCGGAAATAAATACAATTTTTTCAAATTTTCGGTCCCCGATTTCTTGTTTTTTCTATTTTTCTCTCTTGAATCTTCATCCTCCGTGATATCTGCCAAAAACGTACGTCTTGGAATCATGCCAACGATGTCAAACACGTGCCTGCGCCGAAATTCGCATGCCTCGTTTGAGGTCTCAATCTTTCTGCATCCTGAAAGTATTTCAGTTATTTTTAATGTTGGGTGGTTTTTCACTATATGCAACCTTATATCTGCTTATTTTATTCATCATTTCAATAATATTTTTATTTCTTTAATTTATTTTGAAAAAAATGCAAAAGTCAATCAAAAAATGTGGCATAACACCCACAGTCAGGGTTGCCAGACGTCCTGGATTTCAAGGGACAGTCCCGTATTGAAAAATTGTCCCGCGTCCCGGGGAACTTCCGTACGGGACGGCTAAAGTCCAGTATTCTAGCTTATTACAATATTTTACAAAACGAAGTCTTATTATTTTAAGGGAAAAAATTAAATGAAGCAAAAAATGTGAAAAAAAGAGCAAAAAGAAAATCACGTGGCAGCAAACGTAAATATTATTTTCGTTTCAATTTGGTTTTTGTTTTGGCATGAGCGGCATACCAATGATTACTTCCTCTTTGCTGATTGGCTAATGTTGGAAATATGTGCATGCGTTGGCAATTGCAATGAAAACGATTTTTATACTTTGATCAGTGACGTTTTGTAAAGTTTAATGCTTTGATATGATTGAATTCCTCAGATTTTTCATGAAGAAATATTCTACGTCGGAAAGCACCCCTTAAGAATACACCATACCCTGTAGATGCCCTCAAACTTAAAAAAAATTCCCCCCCCCCTCCCCCCACCTTTTACTCCTAGAAGCCTGTCCTGTATTTAATGTTCTTAAATCTGCCCAGTCTCGAATTTTATTGAAACTTGGCAGGGTTACTTTTTTTTTTGTGTATTTAAGAAAGTAAAAAATATTTATGGTGAATCTCAAACCGTTTAGGCTTTACAGCCTGTTAAAAGTTTTGAGATTTCATGATTAAATGAGGCAGTTGCAAGTTGTTCTTTTGATTCCAAAATCGTATTAGGAAGTTTTTAAAGACAAATTTTGGGTTCCAATGCAAGGAAAAAGATCACCAATCATCTATATACATATATATTTATTTTCAATTCTTACTATGAAAAGTATGTTCTACCACATAAAGAAATTTTAGATTTTTCTTTCGGTTGTAAATTTTTACTTTACAAACAGATCTAATTTTAAAATTTATATTCTCACTCGTTTAACACTATAAACTCAAATGTTTTTAATGAAAAAAATGTATTTTTCAGTAAAAAATATGAAAAGTTGACACTATTGTGTGATGCAGCCAAGATTGACGTCAGACTACCCCAACCCTTTGTTCAATAACTCAGGGGTTAGAAATTGTTGCCGCTTTTTCAAAATTTAGATTTATTTATTAATAAACAGTCTTGCAAGAAATGGTACACTGCAGCAAACTGTACAAAATTATTACTTATGCTTAATTAAATATGTATTATCTTTAAAACTGGTAAATTAGCAATTTTTTATTGAATTTTTGAATATCATGGTTTCCAGGTTCTATTTTGATGTGGTTTTAGATATCATCCCTTTTACGAATTTTTTTTTTGGATTTCCTCCTTTTTGCTCTCTGACCATTCTCATCCCTGTCTATTGTACTAGCTTTTTGTTTACATTTTGCAATGGTTTCTATTCTAGCACATGCACTCTGAGTGTATCTTCATATTTAAATCTTCAAAATATTTTTATAGGGCTTATCACATCTTTTAGGACGAAAATTTTTTTTAATTAAGATCTGCTTTCTTTTATTAACACATTTTTCTGTTAAAAAGTAAGTTTTATATCTTATGAAAATAATTCTAAAAACAAAAATAAGTCAGGGGAAAATATTAAAGCAAGTTTATTTCTATAAAAATTAAAGGAGAAATTGAACTTTCTCAAGCAGATGGTTATGAAGTAAAGGAAATGTGCCTGCCTCTCCTCAATAACTTTTAAGAAAATACCTACTCTAAACTGAATAAATTATTTTGTTTTATTTATTGATTTATACATACAATCACAGTATTTGAAACTTTTTCTTTAATAAGCATTTTTAAAAGTGTTTTTTTCTTTCCGGGAATGGGGGCGTGCAGTCAGTAATTAGCAAAGTTGATAGAAATGAAGCATGTGTTCAACATGAGTGTTTATTGATATTTGATGTTTATTGTTCTAAAAATTTTGTCAAAATGTTTTCTTATTTTCTTGAAAATCCCTGACACCTGTATGTGCATGCTTGTATTTTATCAGTTAGTAAAATTTGTAGTTTCATTCAGTTAATTAAGAATCTCCATGCTCCTCTCCCCCATCCCACTCCCAGGATAAAAAAAAATAATTAAAAAAAGTATGTTTAGAACACTTCCAGCGATATTTTGTGGGTCAGATTTGTGATTGTATTTTGCATTTTGTAATTTTTTATTTTAATGGTACTTTTTCGTTAAAAGTACGTCACCTTTTTAATTTTAGTGATTTTACTTTACATTCATCATTTTTGCAAGCAAGAATTATTTTGATATTGCCAGTCGCTTTAAGCAATTTTTTATTGTCACCAAGGTAGAAAGTGAGAAGATCCCCAAACAGAAAAGTGCCATTTTACTAATTCTTTGAGCAGAATATAAAAGCTTGTTTTATGAAATTGAAATGAGACCTTATGTTATATTTATTGCTCATGAAAGATTTTAAATTTTAGACACTTCGATCTGCTCATACTGCAGCTAAAGTAGAATCAGAAATAGAGGTTTTAACTAAGCAAGATGCAAAGGTAAGTTCTTATACAACATGTTATACTAGTGCTTTTATTTTATGTATTACTGTTTAGTGCAGTAACCCCTTTAATATAATATCTTGCTAATTGAGAGGCAACAAAAAAAAATTCATCCGAAAACAGCATAAAAAGTAATTTTTCAATTAATGTACAATATTAATGTTACGTACACCCATTAAGATTAGTTTATCATCATATTAAGATTATTTTCTTAAATAATTGTAATAATTTTAAAATGCTTCTCTTGTTATAAGGTAGAATATGAATTGAAAGTCAAAGTTTAAAAAACTAGTAAATTTAGGCGATGTGAAAAACATATCAGTTTTGTTCATTAAAAAGAAATTTTAATTCAGTGTCCAATGTAAAGCAATCTTTTTTTTTTTTCTTTTCTTTTTGAATATAATGTTCTAGGAAACGAAGAAAAGACATAAGATATCTAAATGGCAAATTTTATTAGGCAAATATCTTTATCAGTGCTGGCTGGTGATGTGCCTTGTTCAACTCAAGAAAACAATATTTTTTTTATCAATTTCAATTTTTAAATATTATAAAAATGTTAATCACATAAATATGCATAAAATTTTTCAAATATTTTTATTAAATATTGAACTCTGAAGTTGTAAGTTTACTGCATTCAATGCTAATTAGTGAGATTTATAGTGTATTTAACTATGAAGTGTCACTTGTTTTAGAGTAGTTAACGTATTTTTTGTGTTTACTTTAGAGTAAATTGCTCAAAACATTTTTTAATTTCATTTTTACCATTTGAATTTGCTCTAACATTTTTTTTTTTTTTTTGAAAATATTCTTGGTTCTTGTGTTATGGAATTAAAAAATGAAATACGTATATAGTCTTTTAGAAACAATCTAAATTTTGTTCGATCCTCAAATCACATTTCTTGCAATTTCACTTTTTTTTTCACTATTCTACACATTTTATTAGCAATAACTTTGGTTTGATACATTAATTAATATATATTTAGTCAAAATCAATTAGCATCATTGTTTGTTATTGACTTAGACTAGGTTAAAATCATTTTTAAAATATTTTATTTTTTTGCTTCTTTATTTATTTATTTATTTATTTATTTTTTTTGCCCTAAAATAAATTCCAGTAAAGTTTTTATTACTTCTTGAATCTTAATTTAAACGATCCTACTTTTCCTAAAACTGATTTTCAATTAAAAAATAAACAAAGATATTCTACTGCTGCACAGGGGTAATTTCTAGGGCAAAAAAATTAGTTTCACAAATGTATCACTCCATTTGATAAAGTTTTTAATTCATTTTATTTTGTTGCACAGATTTCAGAAGGCTCTGCTGGTATAACTGTTGCCTCAGTTGAAAATTACCAGCCCGTAACATATGTTACAGTTGCAGTAAAAGCTGGATCAAAATATGAAAATGGCAGCAATCTTGGTGTTTCCCACTGTCTTCGCAATTCCGCTACTTTGGTAACATGCATATACCTTTATTTCTGTTTTGTTTTCATTATGTTTAGTTTATTTTTCTTGTTGTTTACTAAATATGAATAGCAAATTCAGTGATTTTATGTAGGGGGAGTGGCCTTGGGACATGACCCACCTTAGGACACCAGGCTTTAATTTTGTAAACAGAAATTAGTTCTCTTAGGACATTATCGATGGGAGCAGGATCTAATCTTCAATGTACTTTGGAATTTCTCACATTAACAGTTAAAGACTGATCTAATTTTTCTTTATTTTGAGAGGTTCAAAGTTGCATTAATAGGTGGTTTCATTATTAAAATTTTTAAGTGGGAAATGAAATAATTTCAATCAGAGCATATGGGAATTAAAATATGTCCTTTTATAATAATTTGAAGGTTAAAAATGCATTGTGCTACTAAGTCTAACTTTTGAAAAGTTGATATATAATAACAAATCTAAGTGGGGCAGGTTGGGACACACAGTGGTGGAGCAGTTTGGGACCCTGTCCCAAGCTGCTCCACCAGTGTACAGTACAGAAAAAGCCTATTTCAATATTCTTGATGAATCTGATGAGTTTAAATTAACTAAAATTGAGAAAATGGCAACTGTTATATAGAAAATTGGATTTTTCTTTCTCTGTAAAGTTTTAAAATAATAAAATAACAAAAATGGTGAGATTTAGAAAAGAAAATAGGAAGCTCCCTGCTGTTGATTTGTCTGTTCTTGAAACAGCAGCAGAAAAAGTTCTAAGCAATAAGATTTCAATTATTTAAGATGACAGTTATTAGGATTATTGCTGGTGTCCCAAGGTGCCCCACCTAGTGGGGCAGATTGGGATGTTATAGTGATTTTTTTAATTTTTTTATGAAAGTTTGATTTGATGAAATAATGAAATAAAATAAATTTTCATTGAAGCAAAAGTGTCTAAATTGCCTGTTCAGCTAAGTTTGGTGAAAATTGGTTTGAAAATAAAATTTCTAAATATCATTATCAAAAAAGTGTCCCAAGGTGCCCCATCTTTCCCTACAGTGCAACTTCAGTGACTCGACACGCGGATAGCTTGGTTACCCGGGTAATTCGGCATTTATTTTTCTTTCAGTTAGACTAATACTCATTTCATTGGGCTAAAACCTCTCTAACTTGACACACATTTGCAGAAACCCCTATACATCAACGTCCAATTGCTCTTTCTAGACCAATTTTTGCTACCAACCTTCTTTCATATTGGCCTTTCCTCAGAATTTTACGCTGTGGTCGGTTAATCCATTTCTAGAAAGTGCTTTCAGAGAATTCCATCTTTTATCCAGGGGATTCAGCCGAATCAAAATTTGCTTTAGTGCAATTCTAAAAGGGTAGGATAAATGTACCTTGGGGAGTCCACTAGAAGAAGGGACCATGACATGTTTTTCAAACAAGTATGAGCAGGACTTTTTATCTTTAAAAGACATCACCTACACGAAGCTTTTATCTCTTTTCAAATACAGTATAACTTTGATTTAACAATACCCAATTTAACGATTTCCTCTATTTAATTAAATATTTCACTGGTCCAGATCTGAATATTAAATGTTGTTACTCCTCAATTCAACAATATCCTTGATTTAACTATAATTTTTTCCAGTACCTTGACCATCGTTAAATCGATGTTATACTGTGTTATGGAATTATTCTTCATAAGGTATTCAAATAAAATTAGTAATTTTATTATGGGTACTTCTCAAAAAAAGAACACAAAAGAAAATGATTATTCATTTAATGGAACTTTTTTTCATAATGTGAATGTTAAGCATTAGTAAGTAAGAGATGCAGAAACTCTTTAGGGATTAATATTATGGATCCTCAGTAAGTTTACATTCACTTAAGTCAGCATGTTTTCACCTTACCTTGTAGTGTCGAGTTATTAAGGTTCCACTGTATACTGCACAAATGTATCGTAAGTTATCAGCCAAAAGAATTTTTTTTAATAGTATGAATTGACTTAAGAACTTCATTTTATTTTATTATAAAATGTTTATTACTGTTCCACTGAAAAAGTTGCCTTTAAAAAAAGTTTTAATTAGGCTATTTTAAGTTGTTTTTAACTGATAACTTTCAATAATCAGGGGTTTTTCTTTTTCTAAATCATATGAACAATGATGTGCATTGTTTTTCGGATTAGCTCTTTGTTTTATTCGAAAATGTTTTTTAATATGAAGAAAGAGATTTTGTACTTTTGGTAAAAGTGGAGAACCTTCATGCATTACTGCTCAAGTTTATTTAAAAGATTGTTTTTCCTTTCCGAGCTTTCAAAAAACTAATGCTTTTTATTTCCCCCCCCCCAGAAGTCATTAAGAAAAATAAACAAAATGAAAAAGTATGCTAAACTTAGTAGCTAAAATTTTAATTTCTTCTATTATGGCATCTTTATGTTCAACTAATTTGTGCTGCACACTTAAAGAAGACTGTCATTGGCTTTTTGATAAATAAAACATCTACAGTGAAGTGAACATCCTATGAGCGATCACCTCTATAATACAACCACCTGCATTCCACTGATTTTTTCTCCAATTGATTCAATGTTAAAAGTCCTCTGAGGAGAGGCTAGAAAACCCTTTCTTAGCGACCATATTTATCTCATATCTAAAAATTTTCTAGTACATAGTGTCTAATGAGCATATTCAGTAAATTCTCCCTTTGGTGACATTATTCTCAGAACAATGAGTCGTCACTTCTAAAAAGTTTCACTGTTCAATAAAATATGTGCAGTTTTTTGTTTTTTTTTTCCCCTGCTTCACCAATCAAATGTATGCTTATTAGGAGATCATGGACCAATGAATGCACCTTCCCCCCCCCCCCCCCGCATCATAATCCTGCTTTTTTTGGGGAGGGGGAGGTGAGTTTGAAACAGTAATTGAATCAATTAAATTTATTTTAAAACTTATTTTTGTGTTTAGCATTATTATTTATTTCATTTTTAGAATAATAGGTATTTTTTCATGCTCCTATTTATTATTAATACATATTACTTTTACACGAAAATGAACTAAAAATTGCTTGATCTGAAAATAAATAAATAATAATATCAAGTAATGCCAAATTGAAGTTTCATAGTCGGTTATGCAAGCTGTTACTTTGAGATCTGGGAGAAAATTAATAATTATTGTCTTAAAATTTTCTTACACTTTTTATTTATGTTTCTTATTTTTATTTATACGATAAGTTGTTTAAACTATTTACTTTTCAGTCTTCAAATAACCATACTGCATTTGCATTAACGAGAAACCTGGAACTTAACGGCTCAAAGCTTTCTATTGAATCTACGAGAGAACATATGCTGTACACTTTGCAGTGTAATCGAGATGAAGTGTGAGTGGATTTTTAGCGTATGTTTTATTTTCATGCAGCATTAAGTTTTAAAAAACAATGCAATGTAGTGGAGATAAATTGAGAGGTTTTTCCAGTCTTAAAATGGACCTTTCACATGTGATTTATAATCTGAAGGACAAATCATTTACATAAGTTACAACATCCTTTCTCAAATACTTGTTTCTGCCTGGAACATGTGCAGGGTTGCCAACCTTGGAGAAATAATTTGAGGAGCATCTATGGTGATTTTGAAGAGCATTTTGAAATTTTGTGGAGCAGCTCGGTATTTTCCATAAAGTTCAATAAAAAAAAAACTAAAACCACTTATCTAAAATTGTTTTTGAGCTTTGATAATTATTTTAAGCATTAGCATAAAAATAAAAAACAGCTTTAAACACTATGTCATGCTTGAAAACGCTCGACCTAGAACTGCAGAGCAAACGTTTTTTCGGAGCTGCATAGTTACGCAATTTTTGCAGAACATCTCCTCAAGATGCAGAGCAGTTGGCAACCCTGCGCATGTGGTTATTTAGTGAAACATGTACATGTATACAGTATTAGCATTGATATTTTTGTTATATCCCTTCTGTAAGTTAATCATACTTTTGAGCACTTTAATTTTCCCCTGCTCCTCTAGTTTTTTAATATCCAGGACTTTTTTTTTTCAGTGAAAATATTAAAGCTATCTTGAGCCGTAATACTGATTGGTTGAGTGCTGGTAAAAGGTTTGGCATAGGAGACTTGTTGCCATATTGTATGTAGGACTCGACCGATGCATCGGCCTGGCCGATGCATCGGCGCCAATGGTTCAACAATTTAGCCATCGGCATCGGCGGCCGATGCTAACTTGCAGGAAACATCGGCCCATCGGCCTTAAAATGTATCGAAAAGCCGATGGAATTGGCCGATGTTTTTGAAAAAAAAGGACCTTTGCTGTTTTACTTTTTAATACATAGTAAAGGGAGTTATTGTTTTCTTATAAAATTTTTTACTTGAATTTCAGTAAGAATTTCTATTTTAGTCACCCCTAAGGAATTTTTAATTTTGCATTCAGGTACAAACAAGTTAATTATTGCGTTGTTTCTTGCAGCTGGATGTACGTATATATCTCTCATAAGTCATAACTCAAAAATGGTAAGCTGTAGAAGGTTAAATTTTCGCATGTGGGGTGTGCGTACGTTCCAGTTGTGCACTTTCCTTTTGTTTTCGATCGGGTGTTCTGAAAAGCCAGTTTACTCATTTTTTGTGGCTATTAATTACATATTTCAATGCAAAACTAATATAGCGTCTCAGACTGACGATCATTTGGTAATATATTGCCGAATTGGAGAATATGGAAACAAATATGAGATGGCGAAACCGGTTTTGGGGTCATTTTGTTAGATTCCCGTTGAACCGACGGTAATTTTTAATTTTTTTGATATTTGTAATATGAATCACAGTAATGCAGTCTCTTTTGTATCGCTTCGGCGGAGTTACAAGTTTGGGGCCCGTTGAAATACATTTTGGGGCCCTATTTCTCTATCACAGAAGTTGTAAAACATTTATCATAAGCATTTATCATAAGCAACTCCAACTGTGTCCCTATGGTTATGGGGCCTCTCGCGCAATTGCAACATTTGCTACATTTTAAATCCGCCACTGCACGTCAAAACAAACTCGGGGGCAAGTTTTAAAAGGTTTTTTCTCCTCCATGTTTATGATTATTTTGAACTCTATTTTTTACGACTAGTTTTTGAATTTCCGAGAACACTTGCGTGCCCCTCCTCCCACTCCCTCAATTTCTGAAATTAATCTCTAGTTGTACTTCTGAGTTGTTTAAAACTAACACCATTCATAAAATTAGAGATCTGTTTTTCAAACTTTATCCACTGTTTAGAAAGAATTTAGAGCATTAATGTAAGAAATCGATTAAAGACGTTTTGAATGGTGACATAATTCGGAAATCAAAGGGACTTTCGAATTTTTTCTTCGGAAGTGCTGAAGTAGATTCAGAAACTTTTCCGAGGCGTTGGTGGTAGCGGTTCTGTACTAAAAAAATGAGGCCGAATTTGGGGCCGAAGTGTGAGTTACTCCAAAATCAGAGGGTGAACCCCCCCCCAAACCCTCCCTCGTCGTTTCAAGCGTTTCTTAAATATTTAGTGATTATTTATTTTGTTCAAGAAATGTCATTTTGCGTATTTCTCATACTTGTTTCACCTATATTCCGTAATGCGCCATCTTTTTTGCATCATTAATAGAGATCGATTTTTTTTCTGTTGTAAGTAACTATTTTTATGTATTTATATAAAATCAATGAAAAAATTATTTTCCTATTTTATAGAAAAGTTTCAAGGATTTTCTATTATGCAATTTTTTTAATTTCAGAAAATTATTGTTAAATTGGAAAATTTAATTTGAACTTGTTTGTAAAGCTTCATAAAAGATGAAACAATCAAATTGTTCAATATTATGTGTGCAAACAACAGATCAAGTAGTATATTTTTTCAGTTATTAACTTGGTGCAAATATTGAGTTTGTTTATTGTAGCTGCGTTTTAAGAACCTCGCTCTTTTTATGGCTATTTCTTTTCTCAGCAAAATTTATGCCACTGTTATAGATTTTATGAAAAAATGTAAACTTTTCTATTCATAAATTTTAAATAAGTACAAAAATATTCCTATTATGATTTAATATTGTAATTTATCTGTTATCTTTTTTGTTTAATTTGATGACTAAAAAATGTCTACATGCAAACTTTCCAATTTAATTGCGTAATTTGTTGACGGTTTCATAGTTTTATTTATTAATTTTTTTTAATGATTAAACAACATAATTTAATGTTTTTTAACTATTTTTAATGTACCTAAATCCATACATTATTACAATATTACTGAAATCTTAGTTATATGCTCAATTAAAAAACAAAACAAATCAATAGGTTATTAAACATTCTCTTTGTTTTTCTTCCTTTTTTATCTTTCTTTTTTTTTTTTTTGGCTGTTGTTCTTTCTCTTTCATCATACAGCAGTCAAAAAAGGAGAAGCATAACTACACCCTATACAAATTGTACGTAGTACGATCTAAAAGTTCGGGGACAAGCTGTATAAAAACTTACCCAGAATAGTTCACATTACCGAAGCACATCCATCTTCAAAAGGTCACCTTAAGGGACTATGTACTTCTGCCAGTGTTCATATAACTTTTGGAATCACTCCTGGGAGTGCCATTTTTCGTTACCTTCTATGATGCAGCATTATCTTCTCCTGACGGAAGAAAGCGGCGTCCATGCAAATGTTTTTTTGCTGGGAACAGGTAAAAGTCACACGGAGCTAAGTCCGACGAAACCTTATGTTATTTGTTTGTCATATCAGAGTATTGACCAATCGAACCGTGCATCCTCAACATGAAAGTCGCCTTCTTCCCCACGATGAAGTTAAAGTAGCAGTGCAAGAGACCTTTTAGGAGGCTGCGAAAAATGTCTTCCAGGAGTGCTTCTAAAAGCTATACGAACGTTGGCAGAAGTGCATAGTCGTCCAAGGCTATTTTGTAGATAGATGTGCTTCGGTTATGTGAACTATTCAGGGTAAGTTTTTATACAACTTGTCCTCGAACTTTTAGATCATACTACGTACGTATGAGTCTTCAACTTACTATTTCATAACATTTTTGAGTGACGAAAGTTTACGCGCATGAAGACATCACAAGGGAATTTGCGATAATTAACTGAGGACGCATTCAAAATGGATATTTTGGTCATCTATATGTTCTTAGGTACATAGGCATGTACAGATGTGCCGAAACAACTTGTGAAGTTTAAATTGGGTGATCGTAAAATAGAAATTTAGGTCGAGAAATTTGATTTTTCTTTCTTTTTTCTTTGTGATTACGCTTTCTTATTCGTAGAAAGGAAATAAAGTGAAATGAATCAATGATCCTTTTAATCCCTGATAATCTTATCAATTTATTTCTGTTTGATTTTTTTTTTTTTTTTGCCAACGGCATCGGCCATCGGCAATCGGCCATTTGGAGGAAAACAATCGGCCGTCTTTGAACAATCGGCCAACAATCGGCATCGGCCCATCGGCCAAAAAATGCCATCGGTCGAGCCCTAATTGTGTGCATAATATTTCAAAATAAAAAAAAAATGGAATTTGAAGAATTAATATTGCTTAAATTATCGATTCTGTTGAAAGAAAATTTAAAGTATGCTCATATAATTTAAAGATTGAAATATACTTAGTAGAATGTTTCATCAAATAAAAAGGACTTAAAAACAAAACACTCTTGTATAACTCTTTAAAGTAAGTATACTTTTTTAATGTTCTTTTTTTTTAAATAAAAATTGTAAGTTAAAATCTGAAGCTCAAAAGCTTTCTAAGTATATAATAGAATTGCCACACCCAGAGCATATCCGGAGCAGCATCAAAAACATGACTGCTGCCTATGTGTACCATCGTTATGCAAAGCATTATTAATCATTGATCCCTTGTATCATTCATTTGCCTAAATCGTCAACCTTTTTTACCAGAAGGGCACACCTGATATTAAAATAATTCTCTCAGACCAGTCATAACACTTTTTTCTTAAATAAGACAGGAAAAAATGGAAAATGAAAGAAAGCTGCAAACCAAGATTTATTATTATAATTATTTGTTGCTTAATGTGAAGTTAGCATCTGATTACTAAAAACCACTTTCTGAATATTTCGCCTCAAATTTGTGACATTGTTACTAACTGTTTTCAATTTGTAACATTGCGCAAAACAGCTGGCCATATTAGTCAACTTCGCGGGCCGTTGGCGCAGCAAAACTGACACAAATAATGCATTTAACAGCATTTTAAAAGAAATAATATTATCATCTCATATTATTGTGTGTTTGTGTTATTACAGTGACTCGGGCCTTGGAGTTCTTGCTGACATAGTAACTCAACCAGCTTTTAAAGAATGGGAAGTAAATGATTCTGCCCCACGAATGAATGTGGATTTAGCTATGTATGAAAATAGTCCCGAGGCTGTGCTTATGGAAAATCTTCATAAAGTTGCATTCAGGGGAGGTCTTGACAATTCCCTTTACAGCCCAAGGTTTATGGTTGGAAAGCATAACTCAACAATGGTAATTAAAAAGTAATTTTATGCATAATTTTGTAAAAAATATTAAGATGCTGTTGAAAAGAGAATTGCTGTTATGTTTCAGAAAACCACAAATTATGCTAGCAATTTCAAACATTTGAAATGGTTAAGAAAAAACAAAGAAAAGGGTTGGATTTCCATTAATTATTCTTACTGCATTTTGCTTGACAAATAAGTAATTGCAGACCTGCCAACTCTCCCGTTTTTCACGGGAGGCTCCTGTATTTTATCCATTTCTCCCGGTTTTACATTTAAGTATTAATTTCTTCCATTCTTCTTCACATTTATTTTACCCAGACTTTAGTTTGTAAAAGGAAAATTGTTCTTCTAAAACTTAATAGATGGCCCTGCCATAGCTTCTCGACCTCTTCAAGAACTGACGACACCACTGTTCTGTACAATATATCGTATGCACGTGGGAAAACAGTTTAGGCAATTTTTCACCCCATTGCAAGTGATTGGACAGCAATCTTTTAGCATCTGTTTCTGGTTTGTCCTTTTTCTGATAATTTCCCGAATACTGTGCAATGCCTATTGAGCTAAAATTCAGAGTTATTTTTGCATCCCTTGCTTTCATGTCCCCCCTCCCTTAAAAAAAAAAGCTTTTGAAATGCAAGCTTAAAAGTACTGCTGTATAAAACTCTTTGGTGATTTTTTTTTTCAGAATATATACTTTATTTGTATATATTCTGAAAAAAATTGTATTACATTTTTTTCTGACTTATTTACATAATTAAAATTGTAGTTAAGGTTACGTAAGTGTCTTATGGCTAATGACACTAATATATATACAGTAGAACCTCTTGATAAGGGACACCGAGGGGACCGGAAATTTTGTCCCTCAAATAGAGGTGTCCCTTCTTCGGAGGTATTCGAGTTTATATATTCCATGTATTAAATCAGTTTAGTTTGGTAATAAACATAAAGCATTAAATTAAAAGGCTAAAAATCATTGATGTATACTGAATGAAATTCAAAATTATTCAAATTTCAAAATTGATTCTTTTAACAATTAAAACTTAATAAAAAATTTGGCAATGGTATAGTTTTGTAACTCATATTAATTATTTTGAAGTCATTCCTTGCGTAAACTTGTTACATTTCATATAATTTAAAATTCAATACAATTAAAATTTCAATCAATGTTTACATTTCAAATTTTGTTCACAAAGTTAACCGTGCGCCGTCAACCATCCATCGGCCATCAGCCCACATGAATGAATTGAGGAGAGGGAAAAACATGCCTAAATTTCAGCAAGAATTTTATAATGCATCATCATCATGCATTATGAAATTCTTGAAAAAAATGCATCCTATCAGTACACATTAATGTCAAACTTTCACCAGTTGAATTTAGATTCTTAAATTCCAGTAAATTCAATACTTTGTATGCATTTACATTCAGTTTTTTAAGTTTTTGCTGTAACTGTCTCTTAAATAGAGTGTCCCTTATTCAGAGGCAGATACATGCAGGTCTCCATTCAAAGGGACTGGGACCAGAAAAAATGTTCCTTATATATATAAATATATATATATATATGTATATATATATATATATATATATATATATATATATATATATATATATATATATATATATATTAGGGTGTTCCTTATTTTTGAAGTTGTAGATATTTTACACGACGCCCCCTCAATTTGTTCCATTATACAAATAAATGATCCATGCAAAATTTTAAGTCAATCCATGAATATTAACACGTGCCCCTGGGGTCCCCTTTTTTTGAGTTTCGATGAAAAAATTGCGGATTTTCTCGTTTTTATGTAAAAATATTCCTAGGTTTCGTATTTAAAGTAATTTTGAACCTCAATAGATGTTGTTACTTCCAGAACAACCATTCTCTCACTTTCATTCTGTAAAATTTTATATATTACATAGGGTGCATGTACACCAATGGCCTTGGGACAGGCATACCGCTATTCGCGCTCGTTTCAAACCAAGAGGCATTGGAACATTTCTTTCCACCAAAATGGACATAAGGGATTCTAAAGGCCATTAATGAATGATTTTTGACAACAACAAATTGCCTCCTCCAGGCTTTGGGGGTGTTGATTTAGAAAATTTTCTGTGTATGTAATAGGTGTGGCAAATAGGGTCACTAGATTTCCATGCTATAAATATAAGCAATGACAATTATATTTTAATTCGCTGTTCTTTAGTTATGTACTTAAATGTTTATGCATTCTTATAATTTAAATTTTGAAAAATCCTCGATTACCCTACCATAAAAATAAACTTTATTTTCCATATCTAAAATATAAATTTAAAAAAATTCCAGATCGGAATAACGTAAAAATCTATACTTTAAACTGTCTTCTAATTCAGTACATAGTCCTTTATTGTCATCAAATTCCTCTTGCAATTCACAAGATTTAGAAACCGAAATGGGTATCTATCCTAAACTGTTGAACCTTTTTTCTATATCTGGTCTACCACAGCGCAAAAAAGCTTGACAACTATTGATATCTGTTCGCATTTCATCAATGTTAGACAAATGCCATATCAGGGACAAAGATGCTGCTCATTTAAATCCAAATAAGCTTATGATCAATCGTACATCCCTTAAGAGAGCAAGAGAAAATCTTCGAGAGGTAAAATCAGATTTCATAAATTTAAATTTAGATTTTTTAGTTATTCTCTGGGATACAAAGCTACATACAGATGTAACTGAAAGAAAAAAAAAACGCCGATAGGCTTACTATGATAGCTTCAGGTCCCTATGTTGAACAGTTACTCAGAATTTGAGATATTTCTTCAGTTGTATATCATATCTTAGATGATGGCCCTTTATTTCCAACTGTTCAAGCTGTAGTGTTTTATACAGCGAATTACAATACCGGCCGTATAAATTGTGCATGCAATTTTATAGAGCAAAAGCTGAACCGGTGATATATTGCATTTGTATTGCTATCATCATGCACTTGAAATCGTACTGCAGAGTGTCTTTAAAGAAGTTCTTGCCTTTCTTATTTCTAGACTCGATATTCCATTATTTAAGCACTTCAAAATTCAAAAAGTACACATACCACTTAAATTCTAAAAGAATTTGATGACTTATTGTTCGTAGAAAGCGGAATTAAGAAATATTACAGAGAATTATCATAACGTGTAATAATATTTCTTGGTGAAGTCCTCCCTCCTACAGGGATATGTTTTCAGCAACCTGGAGCTTATCTGTGAGCCAGATGGGTGGCAAAAGGAATTTATTGTTTGAATATCTATGTATTTAGGAAACAATTTAAATTGACCTTACATGAAGAGAATGCCCGTAAATGCTGTTTTACAGTTAAATGTTGTATGAAGATATAGTTTTTCGCAGCAACCCATTCTAGGCCTTTCAAATTAATATAAAGTCTAGTGTCTAAAAAACCTGCAGCGTACAAAATGATGACAAACATGCAGCAGAAGCAGTGATTGAAAAATTCATAAATCACTTATGGTACTTCGAGGATGAACTAGTAGCTTTGTCCGTATTGAATGAATGAATTAACTTTGAAGATAGGAAAAGACTACTTCAAAAAAATGCTTGCTGAATAGGAAGACGTGTCTGATGACTGTATAAAAAATTTCAGATAACAGTAGATGATTTGGAATACTTTCTTAGTAAAGATCTTCTTTTTATAGAATCAATTGCAAGTCAATAAAACTGTTTGATAAGTTACAAACACCAAAAGATGTTTTCCTATTTGATACTGATTCATGGCAAAATGAAGGAAACTATTTAAAGGGAAGATATATCGTTAAAATGCTGAAAGTTGTGAATGATACAACTGAAAGAGGAGCACAATTAATCGAAGAATTTCACAATCAATTTTCCAAATATGAGTCACAAAAGCAATTTAGTATTTTACAGAAAGTCCAAGACTATCGGAAAAAAATTGCACACGACTGAGATACATTGAGAAAAGCGTACGATTATGGTTAAGTTTCTAAAGCACTATTTCATTCTTATTCAATGTAAAATCTTTAGACGATATGAAGTAATTAA
Source organism: Uloborus diversus (assembly GCF_026930045.1). Classification (NCBI taxonomy): domain Eukaryota; kingdom Metazoa; phylum Arthropoda; class Arachnida; order Araneae; family Uloboridae; genus Uloborus; species Uloborus diversus. Next base: position 61,781,598 of record NC_072738.1, read on the forward strand.
AAAGATTAATTTTAGTGCTACCTCGCTGTAGCAATATTTTGCAAACATAGAAGAAACGATGTACGGGGTCTGAAGTAAAAATTCGAAGATTTGTGGGAAAATTATCAAAAATGTTAAAGTTCAACGTCCTAGGGGCACGTGTTATTATTGACCGATCGAGTTCAAATTTTGTACCGATTACTTTTTATTATAGTGTCACAAAATTAGGGGGCGTCACTTGTTGAATTCCGAAAAAATTATTTTCCCATATAAATAAGGACCACCCTAATATATATATATATAAAATTAAGCAACACAATTGCAAATATTAAACAAATTATAAATAATTAATGATGAGAAAAAGGAAAATTGCAAACAGCTATTAAGTAGAAAAAGATAAAGTATGAATCCAGAGCTCATCAGCCGTGGAGACCGCATGCATGTTTCACCTCCTTCCTGTCCACGTTGGGCACCAGCTCAGTAATGGTGGCTCTCAGCACGTCCTTGGTATTATGAAATTTTTCGTTAACCTTTTCCTCAACTACGTCCCAAAAGTAGTAATCGAGAGGAATGCAGTCTGGGCTGGAGGGTGGCCACAAGTCGGGTGTCCAGTGGTAGGGCACATTACTGTGAAGTCACGTTTGGGTTTTTCTCGACTTGTGGGCTGGCGCTGAGTCCTGCTGGAAGACGTAATCTCTTCTGGCGGCCACCATGTCCATCCAGGGCTTGACTACCGTTTCCAATACGTGAAAGTATCCATCGGCGTTGATTCTGAGACCTTCTTCAAAGAAATGAGGTGGCATAACATCCCCTTTGCTGCTGGAAATTTGGTGTGCATGATGGAGGGCACTTCTGAAGCATCCACTCAACTGACCAGAAGATAATACCTGAAGATAACCACTCAATAATTTCCTTTGGTGATTTACCAGCTCACCAGGTGATTTACCAGGACTCAAGGATCGCTGCTCTTCTGTCTTGTTCCCGGCTCATGTTGTTGCTTGTTGTAACGTGTCTATATGTGCGCGCCTCGTGACGATATGAACCTATAGATAGATAACCTATGCCATTAGATAACCTATTCTCAAATATGCGCTCAACAACCGCTAGAGGGCAGTTAATAAACAAATTCCGGATTTACCTCAACGACCCCGTATATATATATATATATATATATATATAGGGTCTGGTGGGGGAAAGTAGTCAATGGGATAAAGTGGTCATACATCAAATAAATTGCTGTAACTTGGAAATAAATGCTTGAATAAGTATAAAATTTTTATTTTAGAGTAGGGAAGTTAGAAACTACATTTTGAATACAAAATTTTACAACTGCCAATATTTTATTTAGTAAAAAAAATTATTTTGTGTGCATATGAAAAACTTAAAAATCTAAACAGCTCTTTTGACTTCTCATGGAAATTTTGTTTAAGTGAATTTCGAACAAACGGACGGCACGGGAAGCTTCCTACATGTCTCAAGAACATTTTCACTTTAACAGTTATCTGTATTTATTTTACATAATATTTTAGAGCAATTCAAGTAAGATGGGGTAAAGTCGTCATATAATTAGGCTTAAGGTAAATCGTTGATCTACTGTCACTCAATCTTAACGTACAAGGCAGATATTAGTTAAATATTCATTTAACTAAATATGTATTGTTTTTACAGTAAATGGTATGAAATAAAGTTTAATTTACGAACATACACGTGTGATACTACTATATATATGTACGTAAACATGTATAATAGTATATAGATGCACATGTCCGAATCGATACGTTGCTTTACGTAAATACACGTTGCTTTACATAAATATGTATATGAGCACGCCGACACGTGTATATACGTATACTATATATTTGTATACAAAAGTATATACGGGCATGGAGAAGAATAAATGTAACTACATGCATACATGAGTATGTATGTGGGTATACATATCGGGCCGAGTATATACTCGTATTTGCGTGTGCATACGAGTATGAACTTGTAAACACGAGGTTAAATACGTGCTTTTACCTGTATAATAACGATTATACACTGGTATTTAGAGTTACAAGTATACTAAAAAAAATGCATTTACATAATTGTACCAATAAATACCTACATGGGTGTCTACAAGAATATTTCTATATAGGTATATATTCGTCTATACACGTATATACTCGCTTTTCTTTACAATTATTTTCTTTGCACGTCTGTCTGTTTGTACGTCTCTAAACCTATTTTCTTTGCACTGGCAATGTCTTCCATGTCAGTGTTAGTACCGTTGGATGCAGGACGTCCAGATTAAGCCATTTCACTCCGTTTCACCCCTCTAAACCTTAAGGGGGCGGATATCCGGGTGAAGAAACTTTAAATTAATAATTGTCAAACGCAGTCGGTTTCGAGTCGCCACAGGAGACAAACGGGGTTGGCGAGCGAAGCGAGCAGGGACAGCTCCCTACTCTATAGCATTAATTTCTGAGTGCTTCTGTCTGTGGCTGTAACCCAATCTCCTTCGGACTGGCGACGTCTACCAGGTCAGTACTGGTTCTGTTAGATGTAGGGAATTCAGGGGAAGCCATTTCGCCCTGTCTCACTCCTCTTATACTTAAGTAACCGGAAATAAGGAGCCGGTTATTAAATCATCAAAAACATTAAAGGCATCAATTGTCACCCACCGCTGGTGGGTAACAGGGTTGTCGAGCAGAGCGAGCAAGGGGTGGAGCCTCCTGAAATGCGTAACACGTAAATACATGGACACATACCTATATACTCGAGTAAACACGTGCATAAAAGCATCTGATATATCCATGAATATATAATCCTGAGTACATACACTAGTTGACACCTACATACAAGCATTTGATGACACACATATACTGGTGTATACACCTAATTTACGTATATACAACTATATGTACTTATATATACGTCCATACTGGTGTATACAAGTACATATACGCATTAGACATATAAACGTATATTCATGCATACTCGTGTATACCTGTATATGTACGTATGTACACTTATATGTACGTGTATACTCGTATATATTCGTGTACATATGTATATTCTCGAAAGATATACATTCATGCACATGATGTTCGTCTATACGGGTATATATGCGTCTAATATGCGTAAATACTCGTTTATACTCTACCAAACACATTTCCACATGACACATATATACTCGTGAAGACTCGTGTATGCACGTATATGCTCGGGTATACACGTATATACTCGACTAGACATGTGCATAACTCGCATCTGATGCATAGATGCATATACTCATGTATATACTTGTATACTCATGTATGCACGTATGTACTCGTGTATACATGCATATACTCGTGTTTATAAGTGTAATCATTATGAATAACCCAAAATATATAAATAATATGGAAATTCATACTGGTTTTGCATCTTTTTTTTAAGTATGGCCACTTTACCCCATGCTATGACCACTTTCCCCCACCCCATGGGGTAAAGTTATCATAAATATATAGGGAAAAGAAAGTGGTATAAAACTACTTAAATAAATATTTTTCTTTCTGAAATTCAATGTACCGTGTTCTTCATTAACGTAATGTAAAATAACAACAAAAAAAATTTAAATGTTTAAGGAATTTCTTTTATTTGTTATCCACTTAAGTTAAAAAACCTTGATTTTATGACCACTTTACCCCACCAGACCCTATTTAAAAAGTAATATTTGATAAAGCTTATGTTGTTTGCATGCTATTTTAGAAGAAATATTTTAGAACTCAGAGTTTATTAAACATATATATTAAAATAGTATATTTTGGTCTAAAAATACGTGATAAAACCATATTTTTTCCTCAAATAATGTCATTTAAAATCTCCCGTTTTCTCCCTTGAAACTTTGACCCAATCTCCTGTTTTTTCATTTCATAAAGTTAGTAGATCTGTAATCAAGCTATGATATTTTCAAATGTATACCTGAAAAGAAGCTTGCCAGTTTAGCTTAGCTTATTTGGAATCTCGGTATTTATTAGTGTAAAAGCATTGTGAATGATTTGTTTTGCTTTTTTTTCTTCAAGAAATCAGGATTATTAATCGATTTAATTTTAATGGCTTTTGAAAGATTCTTGTTCTTGCTAAGGTATTCTTTGTAATCATCTAAATGATCTGGGGCCCGCAATTTCTTGGACACTGATTATTCTTGGCATTTGTGTGTATGTGTTACTATGAAAAATCGAAATCATGTAAATGTCATTCTCCAGTGAGTGTCAACAATCAGAGATACATCAGTGACAAATCAAATATTGAGTCATATTTTTACACATTTGCTGGTGAAAGTAGACATTGTCCAATTTTGGAATTCACTGTAGCACATATGAGTTAGTGAGAAGCAAAGGGATGCACGTGGCAAAATTAAAAATTTGAAGATAAGCAGTACAAATGGTTGGTGAACCTCTTCTCTTTCTTGGGGCAAGAGATTGTATTAGTAGCCCTGGTAGGTGCTGCTGTATAGCATGATTTAGAAAAAAATTCAATGAAAGCCTACGTAGGATCTGATCTTTAAACGTGTTTTACTCGAAACTTAAAATAATCCACTTGCATCCCTTTGCTTCTCACTGCCACATATGTCTAGAGACCTAGGTTATATAAAGGCTGTATTAAATGTTAGATTTTTTATTTCTTCACATATTTTCTCTTTTTACTTCAAACTTTTAATATCTTAACTCAGCATCTCATTTTGACTAGTTTTGCTATTGAAAGAATGCATCTGGGACTTACAGTTGAAGAAATAAGTCTTGCAAGTGAATATGTACACGGTGATTATAATTTACTAACCCTATACCTATGAATGCCCATTTTGAAACTATCCCCCCCCCTCTTTGCCAAACAATATCCGATGACCTTATGACTGTTCTGGTGAAAGATCAAGTCATTACATGTAGTGTTTAAGTTTGAGCATTTTGAAATTGTAACTTGAATTCTAATCACCCTGTATATGTAGCGTGTCACTGCAAATGTAGGTATGTCTAATTTCAATTTCTGTGCAAATGCCTTTGAGGTTTTTTCAGGGCAATACTTAAGTAAGGCAACAACCTGAGACTGTCAGACTACTTCAAAATGGTTCCCTAAATGATTTAAATAAAATGGGAAAAGATTTTGTTGCTTATACATTTTTGTCGTGACAGTTATGTGAATTTTAATTAAAAAAAGGTTTTTTCCTTAGAGATGTTTACTTTTGCAGCCATAGGCTTCATATAGTGTCATTTATTGCTTCATGTACAGTAAATCCCTCCCCTTATTTGCAGTCTTTCACTTTCTTTTTTTTTTTTTTGTGATTAACTGAATGTAGATAAATGCACCCATTTTGACTTAACAAGTGCAAAATCTGTTTTTATGTATTCCTATTTTTCCCTTTCAATGACATCAAACCTTTTAATGTGGCCGAAAAACGACTAGTTTAAACCTGATTTTTAAATCAACACTACTTACTGCTTTAGACCTACACTACTTGCTGACTTTTAGATAACACTACTTACACACGTAAACGAATGACCAGACCAGTCCAAAAAATTCCCCTCCCCTACACATTTTTGTTGTAACTTAGTTTGAGCTGTTACAGTAAATATGTTTGCAAGATTTGCTTCATGTGCGTGAAATCCATTTCCAAACTTGCAAAATATTATGCTTTATATGTGTTCTTTGGGTATAACATATTTTGGTGAACATACAATGGTGATCAAGTTTACAGGTTTTACTATATTAGTTTTTTAAAAATAAGAATGAATTATTCAAATATGAATTGCTAAACTTAATTGAGAAATGTTTAATTGTTGAAGGAATACAAAACCATTAATTAGGAATCTTGTAACCAAAACTTACATTTTTTAAAGCTTTTCTTGCGAACGTGGCTAGTACATACTTAGTCTCTGCTACTTGAAATTAGACAAATTTGAGGAAATGGGGCTCAGCAAAGCTATGTGCTGGGGCTGGAGGTCTTTACTGTTGTTGATTAATTTCATAAGTTATTATTATTTTGGGGAATATTTCTGTGTTCCATATGTTTTGCTATAGATTGTACGGGGTGTCCAAGAAGTCTTTGACACGTTTCAAAAATTCGGTAAAAAAAATAACGAGATAGAAAGTAAAATTAAATTACATTTATTACCTCAAATAGTAAAGTTTTTTCTAAACGTATCAATACACCTCGATGTGGGCCCCTTTCTTCCCACAAAGAATATCCATCCTATAATCAATTTCTGACCAAGTTCGTTGTAGCATTGATTCTGTAACTTGTGAGATTGCAGCTGTAATGCAAAGTTTAAGATCTGAAATGTTGTGCACTTTGGTGGAATACACAGTGTTTTTGTCGAACCCCCAAAGAAAGAAAGCGGGGGCCACTGGATGGAACCACCTTATCTGATCCACCTGTTTGGGAATTCTCGATTTAAAAATTCCCCACACCCAATTTTGCATTGCAATTGCATTTAAAAAACTTTACTATATGAGGTAATAAATGTAATTTAATTTTACTTTCTATCTTGTTTATTTTATTTATTTTTTTACCGAATTTTTGAAATGTGCTAGACTTCTTGGACACCCTGTATAATGCTTTTCACTTTTTCACTCATTCAGTGTTAAAATATTGCATTTTTAGTTGCATGACTTTGTCAAGTCAAATTACCTTGCATCTCGAACCTCTGTGGTGGGCGTCGGCATTAATCATGATCATCTTCAAAGCAAAATTGACCAGTTATTTAATTTACACAGTGCTGGTTCTACTACTGGTCAACAGGTTTCAAAGTTTGCTGGAGGTAAGAGATAAAAAACATATTTATGCTTTTTTGTTATTCAAAATAGTCAAATTTATCAACATTTTGGAAATAAAATCTTTTAGAGGACTAAATTTAAAAAATGGCTTGCATTGGGATTGTTAACATTAAATGTGTGTGCAGTTTAGGCTTCGTTATATGAGACAGTGAGAAGCAAAGGGATGTAAGTACCAAAATTAAAATTTTCCAGATAGCCTGTGCAAATGGCTATCTTACCATATTAGAACCTCTCTTCTGCGTTGGTGCTAGGGAGTACTATTATCCCTGGCAGTGGCGGATCCAGCCGACTGTTTGGGAGGGGCCATCCGAAATTTTTGAACAAAATTCCCAAGGCCGAATTTAGCTCTATGCCGCCCCTAGGTAAATTTGAAATCTGCCACCCCTCCCCCCTAAAAGAAGCAAAGTATCCTTGACTCAAAAAAAAACGTAAAAAAGTGTTCCCCAGATTCAAACTGTCAAACTTATGAAGAAATGATGGCGTTTCACATTCTGACGCGCCCCGTTGAAGTGATTACAGTGAGCCACCACAAAATTTTTTATTCGGCAAATACCATGATTAAAAAACATTTGACTTTCATAAGATGTAAGAAAGTAATCAATATTAAACTACAAGAAAATTGTCTCTGTGAAAAATGAAAGAATGCTAATATTTTACTTTCAAGAATAATAATTTAATTCAAAAAATGTGTATTATAATAGCAAATTTGCAGCCCCCTGAAAAGTTTTCCACCCTAGGCAACTGCCTACTCTGCCTATTGGGAAATTGGACCCTTATAACTCCCCAGAAGTTTTATTAAAATGAAGTCTTAAAAACTCAATTTTCGGGGTATCGAGACATTAGGTGAGAGGGTGGATTTAGGAATCTCCCTCGAAAATATTTCAAAATTTAAAATTCCGAGTAGTTTTTGAAAATTAGGAATCTAAAAACGCATTTTGTCTATTTTTGATGATGTACGGAGAAAGGTCAGGTTACGGACGCTGGCCCCAAAATACCTTTTGAAAGGAAAGCTTAGAAACCAAAATATTCTGTCATTATACATTGAGAAGTTAGAAGAGGAGGGGTGCTCTTCTAGCTCTTCAGCTGTCCAGCTTAAAAATGCACCTTTAGGTAATGTTTGCTTGCATTAAAGAAAGTGTGAAGGTGCTTAGAATCCTTCCTTCCTGGAAATATTTTGCCTTTGAGGCTCTAAAAATTCGATTTTTAACTATATTTATACATATTTTAGAAAGGGATGGAAGATTCGTTAGCTCCTGTCAAAACTCGTTTGTAATTGAAGTTCCAAAAAAATTCATTTAAGTTGCATTTAAGCAAGTTATGTGATAAGAACTGGATAAGCTAGTTTCTGTTGACTTTTTTTTGAAATAAAAGACTTAAAATGCAAGTTTTTGCTACATATCAAGGCATTTGTGAAAGGGCATGGGAAAAGCGGGTTCTCCTCCTAGTTTCGAAATTAAAGCCATAAAAACGAAAATTTAGGCTCTCTTTGGTCTTGTGAACAATAGGTATACTCTGAGAACTGCAGCATTTAGAGATCGTCCAAGTGTCTGTATTTGGAATCAAGAAATGACGTAAAAGGTGGAGAAAAATTTTGGAAAAAAAAAGTTTTGTTTTGAGGATAGGGATATAATTTATCTCCCAATTAAGGCCTATACTTCTTTTTCAGTAAAATACATGTGTTAAATTTTGTTATATTCTCATAATATTTTTTTCTTTTTCCTTAAAAAAAATTCCTGTAATTACAAAGCTTTGGGAGGGGCCATGGCCCCCCTATAGATCCAGCCCTGATCCCTGGTAGGTTCTGCTGTGCAGCATGATATAGAAAATAAGTTCAGTGAAGGTCTACCAAGGACCTAAACTTCAAATGTGGTAGTAGGAGCTTGTCAGGGTGTAATTAGGGTAAGGGGATGTTTCAATATCATTTATTTTCCAGTATTTGTAATCAACACTGCATTTAATAGGTGTTATCGATATCAATTTATTATCAAAGGTAAGGTATTGGCATTGTAAATATCAAATACATAAAGCATTGAATGAAAAATAAAAGAAAAAAAAAACTCTTTTTGGTTGAATTGATAAATGTTCCATCATTGAAAAAATAGATATATTACTGAATTGTTTTACTGATTTTGTGGTAGAGTTGAAACTTTTATTTTATTTATTCATTTATTCTTTTTATGCGTGTTATAATTAATGATTTTTACTTCAGGTGAAATTCGAGTTGAAGCTGATATTCCATTTGTACAAGCTGCAATAGTTGCAGAAGGAGCAGGGTAATTAGAAATTTTTTGATTAATATTCAATTATTGTTTCTGTTCAATCTTTCAAGAGCTGTGAAGTTAAATGCTAAATTGCTGGTTTAATTTCATTGTATTTATTTATTGTATTTTTTATTTGTTTTATTTATTTAATTTTAGAATGTATGTGTGTGAAATTTTCCATTAGTTTTTAAAACCTTTAAATGAAAAATGAAATAATGGTTAAATAAATGTCAGGAAATTAAAAAATGATTGAATATGCACAAGCTGCTGCTTTGCTACAGCGGTGAGCCTTCTGAAAAAAGACTGCAGATGAATGTTGCCCATTCAAAAATGGATCCAGGGGATGAGTTGTGACCACTGCTGTAGTTGGGGAAAAAATGAAGAGAAAAGCATCTAGAAAGGGTAGTTTAAAACTGATTCACATGACATTTGCATTTTTTTTTTTACAATTAAAAATCTAAATATATAAACATATATGTATTTCAATGGATGGTCCCATAAAAGACGTCCTAACATGACCAAAAAAAGTCTAATACTGAGTTCTGGTTACTTCAACTTTGAGAAATATCTTGACAAGTGATACAGACCTCCTCTCTGTTTGTGCCTGAACATTACTTATAACTCTCTCCTTTGGATTGTTCATAGTTTAATAATAATCCCTCCAAACATTATTTTACTGAAAATATTTCAATTGTATAGAAAAATTCGATCCTGCATAAGCCATTGACATGGTCTAAGCAGCCCAAAGTGTCATGGTAACCAAGTTTCACAGTAAAAAAACTCATGAAATTGGGAGGCACTTAGCATTAAGATTATATGTGATAAATTCTGTAATTTGAAAAAGTGACACAATATTCGGAGTGTCATGATGAAATCCGGCGGTCGTGGTAACAAGGTTTGACTAAAATACCAATTACATCTTTATCTTCTTCTGTTTTTCTTTTTCTTTTTTTTTTTTTTTTTTTTTTTTTGTTCCTATTAAAAAAAAATGTCTTTTTATTACTCAAAAGAAATGAGAAATTCAATAAGATGCTTGGGTTTATCAATAGATCTATTTCAAACAAATCTGAAGAAGTTCTGCCCTTATATAGAAGTTTGGTAAGACCTCATTTGGAGTATGCTGTTCAGTTTTGGTCTTCTTATCTTAAGAAAGACATTAATGTATTGGAAAGGGTTCAAAGGCGAGCTACAAGGCTAATAAATGGACTTTCTCACTTAGACTATGATTCCAGGCTTAGAAGGTTAAAAATGTACAGTCTTGACAAAGAAGAGACCGAGGGGACATGATTCAGTTGTTTAAATTTATTAAATCGAAAGATGTTACGGGGCTGAAGTTTAGCACTGAAAACAGGACAAGGGGTCATTGTTTTAAGCTATTTAAATCTCAGGCTAACATGGATGTTAGGAAAAATTATTATTTTAGCAGGGTAGTGGAACCTTGGAACAGTTTACCGGAAGAGGTGGTAATGAGCAAGGGAGTAGATAGTTTTAAGAGGGCCATTGATCTTCACTGGGGATTGTAAATTGACTAGGAACCAGTCTAGCTGGGCCCAGAGCCTGTTGCTGGTCGTCACTTTTGTATTTGTATGTTGTACACATGTATGTGTGTTGGAATTAATACTTCTAAATTGAATAATTTCTTTATGAATTTTAAATTTTTTGATAAATTCTTTCTTTCTCACTTATAGAATATGGCATACTTATTTTTATTTTTTGTTATTAATTCATTCTCTTTATTAGGCTTTCCAATGTAAAAGATGCATTAAGTTTAGGAGTTTTACAATGCATTTTGGGAACTGGTTCACACAACAAACTTAGTAGTGGAAAGTTTTCCATACTTGGTGAAGCTGCTGCAAAATGCACTCAAAATCCTTTTGCTGTAAGAATTTTTTTTTCCTCATTAATATTTGTATTGTTGATGTTTTTATTTGTATGAAGTAGTACTGATTTGCTTACATTTGGGTTGTTCTCTTAAAAACAGTCATTTTGAGCATATTTGTGTTCAGAAAAATTAAAATGGGTAGTATCAGATGAAACATTCAAAAGAAATAGATATCTGTAAGATGTTTATAAAAATTCTAAAGAATTAGTCCAGAAAATAAAAGTATTTTTTGAATAATTAGCATTATACCCTTACTTAAGTGTCAAATGTGCTGCAATATTTTTCTTGTTTGCCAGCTGTAAATTACTAGACTTTTTGTTTAAAAAAAAAATTGACTGATGTGAGTCTACCTTCTGGGTAGTCATTTTGTAAATATGTTTAAAGGTAGAGTTCTAGTTTCTGTGCTGTCTCATGACAGCCATTTTTGGGTCTTTTATACAGAATTTTTGATTCACCGAAAAAAGTCTGGTCCTGATCCCAATAAGTAATCAAGGTTCTACTCTTAGAGCAGGAATTAGTAAATGGAGGGAGTAAGACCAATTATTGGCTTAACAAAAGCTGAGGCAAAGCCCCCCCCCCCCCCCAAGTCACGTGACTCGTCAACAACGAATGGTTGACACGTTTTGCATGAAACAAGCAAAAGAAATCTGATTTCTTCCAATGCTTTGCTTTAAAATCTATCATCTGACTTGAGGTCTTTGTTTCACGAATGAAAGTCTTCACTTCTTCCATTTTATCTCTTCTCAGTGGTTCTACTACATATGCATGAAGAAATATTTACAGTATTTTTAGTATGCCTACAAATGCAGAACAATAATCCTTAGTATTCTACATGTATGAGCTTTTATCCAAATGCCAAATTAAATGTGGTATTTCAGAGTAAATTGGTTCCCCATTTCAGGTATGTTATGAAGTTCTACTCTTACATATCTTTTATTTACATACGTTTTTTTATTTATGTATTTACAGGTTTCAAGTTTGAATATCAATTATGCTGATACTGGGATGTTCGGTGTTTATGTTGTTGGCCATCCAAATGACATGTCTTCATTAGTGAAATCTATTGCCTCTCAAATGAGGAAAATCGGAACAGATAAGAAGATTACCGACAGTGTGGTTGAAAATGCCAAGTATGTAACTATGTAATTTATTAAACTATTAATAAATAATTTTTTAGTTATGCAATATTTATTTGAAAGGACTCTTGCTTAAATTAGGGGTAGACTAGTAGTTTTGAAGGGATATTGTTTCCTAGACCTTGGATTTCAAAAAGGATATTATGTGAATTCCCAAATTTCGGTACAATGTAAGTTGAGAATTTTACTTGCTTCAACAAGTTAACCAGCTTATGCGGACCCAAATTAATGTCAAGCCTTGGGCACCCTTTTGCATTATTTGAGCTCTGGCTGCATTAGCCAATGAATGAAGGAAAGTAATTATAAATTATTTACAACACGAGTAAGCCTTGAACTCGTACTAAAAAGTTTTTATTCAACCAAAAAATATAAGCAGAAAAATCCAGGAATTCCAAGTGGCATACAAATTTAAAATACATAAGAAATTTTTCACTTCTATATTGGTGAATTTATGTGAAAAGTTTGCAAAAAAATAAATAGATATGAATTTTAGAAATATGCTATAAGGTACACAACCTTACTCTGAAATAACTTTGTCAAATTTCATAAAAGTCAGTCAAACTCTTGTTCTACCCAATGCAGCCAGACAAGCATATTTTCACACATATTTTTAGAAAGCATTTAAAAATTCAATTGCTTTGGTTTGACTTATTTTTGGAGGGATTCAGCTCCCCAGGAACATTTACATCAGTTATGTAAAAGTACTGTAGGGTACAAAGACAATTGGATCTTTAAATTGCATGTTTGACCCAAAATATGTAATTTTTCATCTAGGCACAAACTTAAGGCAAAATTACACCAAGAAAGAGACTCTTCCAAAGGCATGGTATCTGCAATGGCTGTTGAAGCTTCAGTATTTAAAAAACTCTTAGACTTGAAAGATTATGAAAAAATCATTGATGATTTGAAAGTTTCTGATATCACAGCAGTAAGTAAATCCTTTACATATTTTTAGTTATAAAAATTAACATCATTGAAAATTGTTGCATGTGGCGCATGGCAGTGAAAGTTTTTAATTGCCATCTAATTGTTTTTTTTTAATTGGGAAAATTTTTACCATTCTTTATCTGGTTTTGGGGGGGGGGGGGTTCAAATGAGAAAAAAATATTGTATGAAAGTATTTCATGTCCTGCTAAAAGAAAATTTTAAATGAACAAATTAAGATCCAGGAGCATCTTTCTTTTTGCACTTTAACACTAATTTTTTAATGGGGAAGAGGAGTCTCAGAACCAGAGAGTTAAGAAATTGTAATGTGTTGTCAAGTTACATATAAACAAACCTGAGGCTGCCTCAGAATATGCTTTAAAGAAATCACAATTTCCTCTAAATTTCTGAACAAATTGATGCAGTTTGGAAAAAATAAAATATTGAGAAAACAGAGCATGACTCATTACTAGAGACGTACCGAGTAGCACTTTGGCCGAGTAACAAGTTACCGAGTACTCGGCGGAGTTACCAAGTACCAATTATGTTTTAAGAAGAACCACCGACACACATGTGATGAATTTTGAACTTATTGGAATAGTAGTATAGACCTCCTGGTCCATATAATAGTTTTTAAAACTAAATTCCTGCTGAAATTTAATTACGTATTACATAAACAATTTTGTTTGTGTCAAAAATTTTACAAAAAAATAATTTTTTAAATTAAAAATAAATAAATAAAAGGTATGATTAATCAAGTTGGAATTAAAACAAATAACAGTAAAATCCCTCTAATGCAGACACTAACAGGACAATTTTTTTTGTCCGCAATAGAGAGGTGTCCGCAGGACAGGGGTTTAATAATGTTATTTGCATTGGAACTGGGGAATTAAAAATTGTCCGCATAAGAGGGGTGTCTGTTAGGAGGGGTTTCACTGTATACCAATCATAGTTCTAGTCCGCCAAACATAAATAATTTTTAAAAGCAGATAAAACAAATGTGCAGGAACACTGCAGACACGTGTTTCTGCCCCCCTCCCCTCCCGTTACAAAGAACGTCTTTTTCAGTGTGAGTTAAAGACATAACATGTGAGTTAAAGAATGTAAAGACATTTGACAAAAAAAATCCGACTTTTGTCGGATGCCTTTAAATCCACGAGCTCCCATTTTGTGCATTGAAAAAGGAATTCCTTGTAACGCCAAAACACGTGTCTGCAGTGTTCCTGCACTGTGCTTTTAAGGTTGTTTTGTTTCCTTTTATTTTTTAAGCAAAGGTATTTTTTTATTTTTTATAACTAATTTTTGTTTGTAGCAAAAATCCATTTTTAATATAAAAGTATAAAATAAAAATATACTTACCTTTTTTGCATAATTTCTAATAATAAGTTTTATTTACTTTGGGGACATTAAAATAAAGATTTATTCTATTGAAGCATTACAAACTGCATTACTCTCAAAATTTAAATTTGACTTATAAATTGTAATTGTAAATGGTTGCAGAATATAATGCTTTTTTTTTTTAGACATTTTAGAATCTGTGTTGGACAATATTCAATTTTTTGCAACTACTCGGTATTGGCCGAGTATCTGATCAGAGTTTGGCCGAGTACCGAGTACTCGGCAAATTGGCCGAGTAGGCCGAGTACCGAGTAGTTACCGAGTACTTGGTACCTCTCTACTCATTACATAAAGATTCTATGATGAATATTAAATAATTAATAATGTCTCATCTGCTTACTTATCAGCAATGATGAAATCATTTAGGATTTTGATGTTTAAATTTAATGAAGCCAAGTTTCAAATCCAACCAGTGATTCTAACTGGGATCTTATTTAAAATATATTTACTGAAATTAATTTTTGAACCTGTGCTAATAACAAATAAGAATAGCAATAGTCAGGAACGTCATTTAGGACAGTAGAGAGGGTTAATTGGTGTCCCCCCCCCTCCAAGCAGAATTTCAAAACACACTATTTAAAAGAAACAAAGGCAAAAGCAGAAGTAATAAGAGGTGTAAACCCTTGGTCACATGGTATACATCAATGCAATAGTCTAGTTCCTGCCACATTCTACTCAACATGGCACTAGGTATTGAAAGCATGTGTTATCCTTGTGTACTTTTTTTTTAATGAGGGTATGCAAAAGTTTTGCTTTTTTCCTGTTTTGCTGTATGAATGGATATATATGCTGCTAATAACATTGATAAGTATTTTGTTGAGTATAGTGTATCTTGTGAGCAAGGGTTCATATATAGAGCACCTTTTAGGTCTGTAAATAAAACTTTTGTTTGAATTGTTTCTGTACTCTTTCAAAGATTTTTTTTCTATAGTGTGTTCATAGAAAAAATTATGAATGACCCTGTGGAAATATTATGTTTGAAATGTATTTTATGACTTGATTTCTGAAATCTTGTTTAACTTTTGTGTAAATGCTTGTTGTGCTTGAATTGAAGTACTACATTCTTCCTTTTTTTTCTTTCCTAGATTGCATCAAAAGTCACAAAAACCAAACCAGCAATGGCTGCAGTTGGTCGATTACATTCAACACCCCATTTAGATGAATTGCTATAAGTGTACATTTGTAGATTGAACTTTTAAATATGCCAACTGAAATCAATTAAAATACATTTAGAAACATCAAAATTTATTTCTTTTATATTGTTGTCTGTCATTACAAACTTTACATTATTTAAAAGAAATATATTATTCTTACTATTATGTAAAGATAAAAAATTTTGCGTCATCCTAATAATGCTTAACTGATTATATCATGTATCTTTTGATTAAGATAGTTTCTCAAAATTCTGCGAATAATTTCTTTGAATGCCAGACATTGTATTTAAATTTTGTACAATAATGTATACTTGTTTATTTAAGTTTCAAATAAACTAGTAAAATGAAGATGCTTATAATTATTAAGTGTGCTTACATTACTACTCATCTTCCATAAGTGTTAAGTTCTTGAAAAATTAAATATTTTAAGCCATATGAAATATACTTTGCACACACACAAAAAGACAGAAGTTAGGAATGCAGTGGTGATTTTCCATGGCTGAAAATAACATAAGTTTGTAAAACAGCATTATGCCATTAGTTATTGTTATACCAAATACATAAGAAAACCTCTAATTCGGAGGAGTGTATGCATAGTATTGGTCCTTCTGGTCTTTAGAAGTTTCCGAATTTTAAAGTTGTACTGCATACATCAAATGTTGTAAACAGTGTGAACACTTAAAATTTTATAAATGAAACAAACAAATGCTTAATATAAATTATTTTAATAATTTCAACAGAAATACATATCTTTCAAATAAATAAGACAATATACAAATATAATACTTTTGCTGTAATACTAGACTAGTTCTTGAAATCAAAGCATCATGCATATTAAAATACATCCAGAAAATCCAGCAATGAAAGATGCTTTTGGTAAAGAAACAAGTCCCTAATAATATTCATTGTAAAGGCATTCAAAGTATTCTAAAGCTAGAGCTTTGAAAATTAAGAATGAACAATGGGTTCTATTTAAGTATTATTAATAATAATTAAGTATACTTATTACAAATAATGTTCTTCAAGCTATTACAATCTATAATGCATTTAAATTTTAACACTAGAAAGACTGCAGCCTGAGATATCTTTAATTTTAGTGTTCAGCATTCCAATAATAAATTAACTGAACATTGTGTGATCATATTTTAGTGCTTATTTAATCATTTATGTATTAATCTCAGAAGAGCATGAATATTGATCTTAATATTCAGAATGGTGAGAGGGGCTCCTTGGATAATTTAATTATAAATTGGAAAAATTGTTTTTCTTAATGAATGTAACATGAAAAAAGGCCATTTGTCTAGTTTGAGTATAAACAGTCAATTTGAATTTCAAATACACTACTCAAAATAGTGGCTAGAGGAAATAACAGGGGTTGATCTTTAAAAAGGAAACAAGTTTGGATTTGTAAAGATAATGCTGTGGGGTACATTAGTATGCACTTAGCTTTTCTTCAATCATTAGAAAAGATGCTTTGGTCTTGTGGACTTGCACAAGAATAAATTTAAATGAATTATTCAAAAAAATTAGGAAATCCGAAACTGACTTCATTTAACTTCCATATACAGCAATTTTCAGTCTTTCTAGTGTTAAGTTATGAGTTAAATATCTAAGAAGCATTTTTTTTTCTTTTTTTATTTTTAGTATAAGGCTGTAAGCACAAAGGAATTTGTTTCATTTTTAATAAGCAATCAGTGAAATTAGTTTTTGAATAAAAAAAATCTGTACATCAAGTATAAGCTCTCTATTTACATTTCTGGATGCTTAAATGATTAAATGACCATAAGAGAGTAAAAGCAGGATTATAGCTAGAAAGTTATGACGGAAATGAAGCATTTTATTTATATTATTTTAGGGGTCAAAGGGGTTCATGTGACAAAAATTTATCTTATTTGAGGCATATAGAAACAAAAGGGTTCATATGACAAAAATGAAAATTCAGAGAGAAGTAATGCAAGTGATAAGCTATTCACGAACTTGTTATTACAGCGAGAGATGTTAGCAGCAGTACTGATAGATGCTGCTATCCAGCGAGATTCAAAAATAATACTATTAGGGATAAAATAGTCATTTTTTTTTTCAAACCATGAATGTAACAAAGTTCTAATTTTTAATCAATAAAGTATTTACACTTGTTATCAACAACCTTTTGCCATTTAGTGTGCAACTTTTCACTTCCAGATTGATAAAAATCAATTGGTTTTGGATCAACATATCTGAGATGGCATTTTGCACATCAGCTTAATTTTCAAGTTGTTTGTCACATAGTGATCAGATGGTGCAATGTCAGGCAAATTTATTCCAAAACCAACTAATTTTTTTATTGATTCAGAATTGAAAATTTGTGTGTTATATGGCAAAAAGCTATTAATAATGAGGGTAATTACAATATTGATTAAAAATATAACTTTTTTCAAACTTTGTTTGTAAAAAAATGACATTACTTTCTATCTTTTAAAAAATAAATATCATGAATAAATGAAAACTCTTATACAGTTCAGACCTTGGAATTGTTTTACTTAAAATCTTAACTTTGTCACTTGCACACCTTTACTTTTTGCTGATACATGTATTCAATAAATTCAAAATGTATCTCAATTCCAATATAATAATTTTTGCACTAATTTCACTAAACCTTTCATTTACCTTAATTTCAATAGAATAAATAGCAAATTTACATAACATAACAAACTTTTACTATTGGTCTACCAATATATAACTGCACCAAATAATAGGAAAATATAGAGGGAGTCATTTTTTCTAACACTTGAATAATAAAATAAACATGTCAATATACACTTGGTGCTTATAATTTCAGTAAGTAGTATAACTTCTTTTGAGATCACAGTTTCACCTCACCGAATTTCTAGTGGGTGAAAACAGGCACTTGTCCAGCAAGTTGACTAAATACAAATGCAAACTAGACTAGAAAAAACACATAACAATACAAAAAAGCCTAATAAAAAATGAATAGAATATGATTGACTTGGTTATTCATAATATTTTTTTAAAACAATTGAGACAATCAACCAGTTAAGAACTTTTCAAATAATCCAAGTTTCATTTAATTATTTCAATCAAGTTTACAAGTTAGCTAAATTCAGAGTTCCTTCCCTGAACAAATATACCACGAGAAATATTAATTATTTTAAGAAATATTCAATTACTATTTCCTCAAATTTTTGCACTTAAATTTGAAAGCATTTTTACAACTAAACAGAATCTTAATTGTTGAATAATATTTAATAGTTTTTTTCTATCTTTTTTTAATTTGATTTTTTAAAAGAAAAGTTTAAAATTAAGATAAAATATCATAAAAATACTAGCAGGATACAAACCAGCAAAATAAATCTGTTTTACTGCATGAAAGTAATACTTATCTTGATTCAAAAGGAGTTAATTTTTTAAAAAATAAATATGTTTTCCGAAAAAAAATTTTAAAAGCTAAATAATGCAGTATAAATGGCTCATGGGTAAGCTACTAGTATTAATTTCTTTAAAAGATTTTTAAGTACCTTGAATAATCTAGAATTGATTAGTTCCAAACCCTCTCCTCGAATTCCCAAGAGACCAGCTAAAATCTACGAGTTTTGAGAAAGTTGTGGGAACTTCCCATGAGTCTGGGACCCAATGAAAACTTGAGATAAAGGAATATTTGAGTTGATAGTAATGTTGATTATAAAGATACTAACTTTTCCCAACTTTCTTTTTGGGGAACACTAAAGACAAAAAATAGTTTTAAAAAAATTATGGGAAAAAATAAACACACTTGATTGTCTTTATTCAAATTTTGAAAAGATTTTTTTTTCCCACAATTTATCATTTTTTCACAGCATTCCTTTAAAAAGTGTTAAGTACCTTTATTCGTCTTTGAGCCAAAATAAAAATCAGAACTTTTTTTATTTTTTCAATGTTCAATTTTTTGCATATTTTCAAAAAATCAACCAAAATTAGCATAGATTAATCTAAATTAGAATATTTTTTAATTTTTATAACAATAATATAAATGCAAAAAATAAAAACTTTTTATGTGAAGGTTAAATCAAGGATGATTCAGGTTATGATTTCCCAAAAATCATGATATTGTTCACCAGTAACAGCTCTTAAATTTCCATCTATGATCTAATGTTTCTCTTTGCGATTTTTTTTTCAAGAAAAAAAAGTTGATCCAATGCATGCTAAATATTTGTTAAACATTCAGAATATTTTTAAACACTTTTTGAATTATAAATTAAAATCCATAGTTTTTTTTTAAGGTAATTTGTTTTTTGATGTTTAAGTTCTTTCTAAAATTGTTAGTTCCAGCAGAACTGAACTCACAAATCAACTGACTGGTTGCATAGTTCATCTATTCACAATAAAACTAATTAATTCATACATTTACTAGTGATAAATCTTTGGAAACATTCTGAAAATTGTCAAATCTTCTCGTAGATTCAGTAAATGTCACTTATTATAGCCAAAAATTGTCATGGAGTTATTTTTAATCAATGATTCCACTCAATTTAACAAAAACCACTTCACACTAATAGTTTTCAGATCATGGTGAATTTTCAGATCACAGTAGGTATCATACACAAAATTTCAAAACAATACATTATAATACTTAGTAAAAAAAAATCCTGAGGGGAAAAAAAGCAAGTTAAGCAAGAATTAAAATAATTCAGATCAACTAAAATGTAAAGCTCTTTCTTTTCCACAAAAGATTATTTTTATTTACATAATTTACTTCTATTCCACTCTATATCAAATAATTTTCAACAGTTTATTCTAAAGTACAAGTCTTTTCCTTCTGACAGGTAAAGATTTGCTTGCACAAATGCAACACATTATACTACCTCGGGTAAATCCCATTCCATTTTAAATATTAAGAAGAAGCAGCAAGAAGTGTAACTTCAAAAATAAATATATTGCACTACGAGAAATAGATAATTTTATATAATTAATGAAAAAAAAAATTTTTTTGTAACAACATAATATTTATGCGGCGACTCCACAATATATAAAAGCCTCATTTGAGGATTTGTGCACATGTTCTACGCAGTTAAAATTATCAATAATTTTCCCTTAAAAACCAATTGCTACAAGTTTTTCTCTAAAAGAATCTTCATTTTCTGGCTGAAAGATTCCTTGCCTCGAAATAAAGAATGACAATGGAAGATTTAAAATGACAACATTTGAGTAAAATTGTGTCATAGGAAAACATTTACAAGTGTTCGAAGTTGGTGATCTAGCATGAGAACAGGAGTTCTAGGTGGTTTAAAGTGAAAAAATGGTGATTTTGATCCAACCATCATAATTTGGTTCTCTTTTAGCATGAATCTGTAAAAGAAATTATAGTAATAAGTGTCTAAAGGTTACAATTGGAAAGTCCCCCACCCCCTCCCCAATTTGAAAAAATAAATGAATAAATAAAAATCAGCTCATTACTGCCCTTCTAACCAGGAAGAAACCACATGATGGTGTAATAAACCTCATATACATAATAGCGAATGATCAAGTAACGCTGATGTCATCAACAATGCAACTCGAGCCACGGTATGATATTTTGATAATATTTGACATGCAACGAAATGCTTTATTTTGACAGGGCTGAACTGGATCCGGTAACTTGACTGTTTTACTGGTAATACTGTCATTTTAGGATAATAAAAAATGTAAAAATGGTCAACAATGAACACTATCTACTGGATTGTAGGTTTAATCCACTGATGTTAGGGTTACATTTTCAACCATCAAAATATCACGAAACAGGCAATTGCTTCATTCAAATGTAGAAGCAATTTTCACCCGTCACACCTTGACGGGCGATTTTCTAGTGAAAAATATAAAACAAATAAGTAGCAATTGTAAGAGCATTGTAAAGCATGTTTCTGGACTAACTAATTATTTGCCTTCATGTCCCCGTTGTAGCAATATAAGATCTTAAAGTCTGCCGAAATTTTAAGAAAAGGTGCCATCTTTAGTGAGTTTCAGTGGGAATCGGAAGACATCTTTCACACGATTTGTAGACGGATGCACACTGAAATTGAGTCATCCATTTCTTGCTGAGTGTTCAAATTCTGCGCTTTCCTCGAAATTTTTGCGAGACTTCAGACCGTACATCTTGATGACAGGCAAATGAGAGCATATAGTTTTTGCATCAAAAATCTGTCTCAAGATGCATTTTAATTGTTAATTATTTAAACTCCTTTCTTTATTAGACTATTTGTGTGATTCTCTTGTAAGCAAAAAAGATGTGCAATACACTTTCAAAATTCTAAACTAATTGGGACCATGGGTAGTGAAATGGTTTTCGAAATAACCAAGAAAATACCACTTTAGGAAAATAGTATGTCATTTAATCAAGTAAAGTGGTTAAAAAGTATATATGTACGTAACAAACAAAACAGTACATAACACTACAATACTTAATTACATTTTGTAACAAAAATTAACTCTCATCATTTACTGAACAAAAAAGGAAAATATTTAAATACTGTATGTAGTCTGTGAGGAACTATTATACAGTATCTTGCATGGTAAATCTAAACCTCCACCTCTATTATGTATACATGTACTTAGTTTCCAATTCTTTAATCATTGCATGCAATAATTTATGTCATGTTTTTTGCATCTATTCCTTAGCAATGGTGAAGCAGATCATTAAAACTTGATGTGAGTGCGCTAGGACACGTTATGTTCTACTATATCTCAAAGAGCTAATTTTTCAAATTAGCATATTTCAAAATACGTTGTGCAACCTTTTAATAATTACATTTTTTTATATAAATCCTAGGTAACCGAGATATTCTTTATATGCTCTTTAGTTAAGTATGACTGTCAAAACTGAATCTTACGTCTAGTAAATGATCTTCACAAAGAAAAGTTTTTCAAAAAAAAACTGATACATGACCTTGTTTAGGACAGATTATAGACTGTCTCTATAGTCAAGAGATGCTTGATCTTGGACGAGCTCATTTACGTTTAGGTTGAAAGAGGAGAAATTTTTAGATTGGCAAAAAGCAATAATCATTATCAGTAATGTAAACTTTTTTCTGGCTCTAATTTAGCGAATAAATTAATTTTACTGGTAGGTGATGAGCCCAAAACAAGCACGAAACTGGGGTCTCTGGATGTCATAACCAGGTTGTTGGCCTATCTATTGCTAGTAGCCTTACTCCTAGTTTTGTTATGCAAAATATTCTATTCAATTTTATGTTGCTGAGATGCAATAAAATTATATGTGCTATAAAATTAATGTGTCGTATAAATTTCTGATTCACTTTTAAGCTTTTTTTTGTCATCCTACAGTTTTTTAACTGCACTTTTTTGCGACAACAAAAGTGTAACAAAGAGCCTTTATTTTGAATATTTCTCGTTCCCTTCAGTTTTGAGAAGTGAACCTTGATTCCAATTCGATCATCAGTTTTTGAAAGTTTAACAGCTTTGAGTGCTTGTTTAGTATTTCAACACAACTAGGTTATTTATCAAAATTCAGGCCATATTGTAAAAGTTGCAAACACTTACCGTAAAATGTGCCTGAACATGCCTCTTACTGGATACTGAGGATGGTGAAACAAATTAAAACATTTTGTCAAGTGTCTAATTGTTGACGTATCTGAATCTTTTTCTTCATAGAAGTAAACCACAAATATCTGAGAAGATAAGCTGAGAAACAAAAAAAACTTTAGCTACAACATCACATTTATTTTTAAGGATACCAGAGTGTGATACACTTTTGTGCAATGTACAAAAGAGAAAATAATCCATCCTCATATTATTAACACCCATTTTCATACATGTAATTTGCATATAGCAACTTAAAATATCTTTCTTAAAATAAAAACAAATAAAACGCTTGAAATTGTTCTTCTTTAACACATAAATCAATTTACTATCCAATAAATTCAGTAATTTTTAACTTTGATCAGTTAACATGCAAAAACAAGCTCTATGTTACACCAGTACTTTTAACAACAGTTTATCAATTGATCATTTTAACATTAATTTTATTTAAAAAATATAAACTTACTTGGTAGCATTAGTAATAAAAAGTGGAAGATTTTCATACAGTTTCTGACGGAATTCTCCACTGTTATTCATGCACTGTTGCAAAGAAACTGCGTCAAATTCAAGTGGAACAGCTGTCATCAGCATTGTCTGCAATTCCCGTTCATAATCTTCTAAATACAATCGTTCAGGGTTTCTGAGTGGAATATTTTGTTCACTGGAACAATATTTAAAACTAAGTTTAGTCATAGAAACCATTTAAGAACATAATTTTAAAAAGCAAAACTTTAATGGAAGTAAGCTCAGTGAGAGTGATACAATGTACAACTTAGAAGCTATAGGGTTATTAGTAGTTAGTTTCCTATTACAATATTTCAATATTTTTAAGGATTGTTTACAACAACTTTTTCCTTGTTCCTACATTTTAAAAATTTTCAAAATGCATTTGTTTAAACAAAAAATACTCCATTATTTATTTACTAATGTGTTATTTACTCATTTATACATCCTTATATTTAATTTTATTATCTATTTTTGGACATATACTGAAAACGTTTCGATTTTAACATTCATAATTTATTCCTTTCAATTCAGAGGTAGTATATATTCAAAAAATCAGTAATCCAACGTCAGAAAGCACAAATATTGCAAAATATTGCAGACACGTGTTTCGGTGTTACAAGGAACACCTTTTTCAATGCAAAAAAATGTGAGCTTCTGGATGAAAAGTATATATTGTTCCTTTAATATGCAATAAAATACAAACACCATCTGAGTCAAAGTTTTGCGTCATGGAAAAGGGTATGTATAAAATTTTTTTATAAACATGCAATATTATTCTAGACAATAGTCAAAACCCCTCAAACTGTCTCACACAAACCATTCTTTCACTATATATTACCATTTCCTACATAAAAAAAACTATATTTATGCTGAACACTAAAATACCGTTATGATGCCCAAATTTTTTCTTTAATTGAAAGAAAGTTTCTCTTTCACTTCCCATCTTCACTGGTTTTAGATGAAGCAGTGCACTTGGATGCAATTACATTTAATTAACTTTCACATTAAGACTGAAAAAATGAATGGAAAGTATGGAGTGGATATCCATTCAAGATAACAAAGCGAGGTTTAAACTAGTGTAGAGTGGGAATTTCCATCTTCAGTGATACTTAAAGAATGAAAGTCCATTCACAAACCCTATATTTAGTGGCAAATAACGAAGCTGATATTTATGCCCCACAGTTTACTTCTGAAAAATCTCGTGTTGCAGTCAAGGAGTTTGCGTTAGCTCTGTGATAGGTTACTCGTAAAAAACTTGTACAAGATCCATCTCGCGTAAGTCAAATTGCGTTGCAGCAGGAGTCCACTGTACTTCTATTTAGTACAAACATTTCCAAATATTTCAAAATGAAGTCTATGATAAATGTGGTGAAAATAGAGATTATATTTGTGATAATCACACTTACTATGTTATTGTTCTGTCATAAGAAAGATGAGTAAGAGAGACATCAGAGTGTGAACCAGACATCGGAGCTGCAAGTGTGACCCGTGATACATCTGGCACTAGAACATCCCCAGTAATTTTGGTTGAAAGATATAATGGATCAATTGCAGAGCTGAAATACAAATTATTTTATTTTCATACAGAAATATCATGTATTTCACTAAACAGCTCAGTGTTTCAAACAATGAAAAATTACTGAAGAGAAAAAATTAACAGCCATGCACATTAGCAACATTTTTAAGATTGTATTTATTTGATTTTTAAGAAATAAGAATTTTGCATGATTATGCAATTTTCAATCATTACTAACTGATGTGAATAGTACCAACACAATTAATTGATTTGCTAATTTATTAAAGCTATGAAATTGTATTGATAAAGAGTAAATCATAAAAGAAAAGAATCATGCTTAAAAGAGATCATTTAGAAAATATTCTCATTTACATAACAATCAAAGTTATTTGGAGTGAGAATTACAAAATTGATATCCAGGTTAGGATAAATATATTAATTTATTTTCATGGATGATTTTTTTACCTTCATTACAGCAATCTTTATTATTATTATTATTATTATTATTATTATTATTATTATTTCATTACAGCAATCTTTATTATTATTATTATTATTATTATTATTATTATTAAATGTTTTTATCCATACCATTTGGAAGAAAAGCAAAAGCAAATTCCTAAGAACATTTAGGAGAAAAAATCACCATTCAAAACTAAGCTAGAAGTTTTGCAAAAAAGACAGCAGCATCATAAACTTTCCAAACATGCTCTTAATTACATTCCAAGTGTAGCAAACAAGACTGATATATTTTTAAGTTATTGTCAGATTGTTTCCCCTATACTTCAGCTTTACATTTTGGTATAACCAGAGTTTTCACTATGGCCCTAAGATTTAGAAAATAACAATTAAATGGCTTAGCTCTTATACTCATTCAAAAAGACGTATTTCAAGAGGAGGTTTTAACTTAAACGATCTCGCAAAAAAAAACATGCAGTATGGATATAAGATTTAAAGTAAAGGAAATGATAAATCAACTGTGCACTCCCCCCCCCCCCTTTCTTTATTTTAATGTCCCTGTTACATCAGTACAATTTTTTGATTGTTTTTAACAAAAATGAGTAATATAATTCATAAACCATAGAAATGTTTGGTGAAGTACATTAAATACTTTGCACATTAGAAATAAATGAGAACCATAGCAATAATTTCCTATTTTGCTAACCCCTACCAAAAAATATTTCTGGCTGTGCCATTCATTCTTCTTTGACAGGTTGATGCATATACCTCAGTTTGAATATTTAATGCTCAAACTTCCCATAAACTAATATCTATGTATACATGTGAAAATTTATTGTAATGATTCATGCATAATTTACTAAATATACGGCTAAGCCCATATTTTACTCTAATCTATATTTGTCAGTAAAAAACAATGACTCACCGATTGCTACAGGAAGATTTTGTAATGAAGTTCCATTTCACTAAAACTGCAAGGCTGGTAAATGATTCCACTCGATATGCAAGAGAAGGGTCACCAGATACAGTCCTGAATCCTGAAAAAAAAATTTAAAAAATATTTTGAGTATACAAAATTCAGTTTATTAATATTTTAAGGAGGAAAACAGTGGTTCACCAGAATGATCGTAAAATGTATCAAGTGGAAAAACGAAAGTATCTAGTTAAAATTGAAACCATAGTTTAAAAAATAAAACTTTTTTTTCTTTTTTTTTTTTTTTTTTTTTGCAATTGGTTAATTTAGCGTTAATTTTTCACTTAGAGTATTTTCTTTTTTGATTGAGGACGTTTTTATAAGTTCCAGTTTTGATTATAAAACTGAACCAAATGAAAATTCCAAATTAAATTTGCATTCTTGAGCTTTTAAAGCAGTAAATCTCATCAATATGAGTTATTCTTTGAACTCAGTAGTTTGACACTGAAATGATCTCACAATGTTACCATAATTCTAAATAATAATAATAAATATTATTATTACAAAACTTACCATTTTCATTTAAAGCTGAAACTGCAGCTATAGATTCATCAATATTCATTATAGATAAGGATTGTCCCATAAAATAAAGAAAATCAGGAGCCATGATAGCATTTTCTCCGATGAGCAAAAAATGCTTCTAAAATTTAGAATAGTTAATCAATCCAAAAATAATTTAAATTATTTATTTATTTATGTATGCACTTTTTCTCAAAAAAATCCAATAAAAGAAAAATATATATAGATAAAATAAGGAAAAAACTGGAGTTATAATAAAAAATTTAAAGTAAAAATTGGCAAGAAAAATTTAAGACTTAAAAATATTAACCAATAAAATTTTAAAAACCGACTAATGATAAAACAAACTAGTTAATAAAAAATAATAAAGATCATTAATTATTCTTTTTGCAGTGGGCTGGCAGAATAGTCTGGAGAATCTTCCTCCAATGATAAATAAAAAATGGTATATTAATACATTTTACTTCCAAAGAAATACTTGTAATAAGAGGGGGGTTTTTTTGCCATGAAAGAAAACAAATTACAATTAAGTACTAAGTAAAATACTGGGCAGAAATAGAACACAAAAGTTAATGGAATTTAGAATACACTTTTTACCATGCATCAGGAACATTCTTTCCAAAACAAATTAAACTTACTTTATCTCCAAAGACTGCACTAGCAATTTCAAAAGCTTCAGCGACACGATCTACAACAACCATAAGAAATGTGTCTGAGGGTTATAAATGTTTTGCGAAACGTATAAAATACTACTAACTACCAAACGGCACAACCTTGATGGTCACGGATCTGGACGAAATTCTGGATTTAGGTCAATTCCCACTAGATATGATCCCAGGTACGGTGGTCTGACTGCATAGGCTATAGTTCGGCCATAATGGGAGTCCAAAGTTTCTATTTTGGCTTCAGAAAAGCAATGGTTTTTCCTTTGAAATTGATTTTTTTGACTCTTTTCCTGACATTGCATTGAAGTATCGCCCAACGGAATGTATTCACAGTATAGAGCAAATTTCACTACCCTTACGTTGTACTAACAAGAGACGCCACAGATGTAAGGAGAGCAAATGTTGTGCCAAAGTTTCAAATTCCAAAGAAAACACTCTTATAGTTCTGGAGCCAAACAAGCAAATTTAGAACCTCCTTGCAGCCGAACTAGAGCCTATACACTCAAATTATTTTACCAGGGCTCATATCTAGTACGAATTGGCCCAAATACAGAAGTTTGTCCAGATTCGCGATCCTCAAGTTTTTGCCATCTGAACCATACTGCTTTGCAGGCCTCCAGATTTGCAATGGCGTTTTCATTGGTATTTGAAACTTTGGGATCTACCCTCTCAAGACATTCGGCGTCTCTTGTCAGAACAATGAAAGAGAGAGGGGGAGATCTATTCTATGTTGTGAATGTATTTAATTGTCTCATATACTACAATGCAAATGCAAGAAAAAGGTAAAAAACGTTTAATTTCAAACGAAAAAACATGGCTTTTATGGACTCAAATAACAAATTTGGACCCCCGAAGCAGACGAACTAGAGCCTATGCAGTTAAATCACTTTATGTTGGTTCATATCCAGTGCAAATTGACCTAAATCCTGAATTTTATCCATATCTGTGACTCTGAAAGTCGTGCCGATTAGTTGTAAGCATAAACTTAAGATTCCCTCCAGTAATACTAAACTTTAGGTGAAACAAGTAGTCTTTAATTAAGACAATTCAGTTTATTCTGGGTCAAATACATAACCTAAAATAATTTTTTTTTTTTTTAAATTCATCTAGTAATTTTTAATTTTATTTTTGTTCATATATACTCATTTTTTCTATCAATTAAAATTCAATGCAGTAATCCATTCAAATACAATTGAAATAATAGCTTAAAAGTACAAACCCTGTATTTTATAACATATTAAATATAATGCATACATTGAATCTTTGTTTCGGAAATTTTAAAAAGATCAAACACTAATAATAACTGAGATCAAGATTAGCAAAAAAAACTCTTCAAAAATATTTTATCAATACAGAAGTTATATGAACTACAATAACAATAAAATACGTTACTCCCATGAATAGATTTCTCATACCACAGTAAGTTTGGTTTTCATAGATGGTTTCAATAGTATATCCAAATAGTTCGGCTAAGTTTGAAACTATTGTATTCTTTTCCAGACGAAACACCTATGAGGAAAATAGAAAAATGTGGCAAAAGATTTTCACGAAAATCTAAAAGGCAATTTTAATTAAAGTTATAGTTAACTAAGAAAGTAAAATTAAAATGTATATAAATATGCAAGATTTAAAACTTTCTAGGAGTAAAATACTGCAGTATCAAGCTTGGTTGTACAGGCTCTGAATGAAATCAGTGATAAAAATTCCATTTCATACTTAACCTGTTGATATATTTTTCCAACTTTCAGAATAGGTAGCATCACAACAAAAATCAGATTACTGATTCACTATTTTACTGATTATTTAGTCTTAAGAAAACTCCCTCTAAAGCCTTTTCTGAATTTCCTCAAATTGAAGAGGTATGACTGAGGTTTTCCCAGAACAGCCTCATCATCAATAATTGTATGCATAAACTTCATAAACCTTCCACTTCCTGTTTCATGAAAAATCCGTCTAACTTACATACTGTAATAAATTGGGGGGGGGGGGGGCTTAGGGTCACACAAATGTAACTCAAACTGAGAGTGGGTGAAGTTATGTCTGTGTGACTCTAAGCCCCCGAAATGGTATCAGGGTTCACAGAGTGTTTTTGGAAAATGTAGGGCTTTTAAACGGGTCCAAATAATCATTAGAAACAACCTACAGTAAACTCCCAATTTTCTGCGGAATAGGTTGCAACAGTAACAAAGGATATATAAGAATTCGCGAATGAGCTGTAAATTAGGTTAAAACGATGCTAGCGTATGCAATAGCTCAAGGCTGTCCAACTGCAAAGAATCCATGGGCTAGAATTCTGATCACTGATCACCTAGCGGGACGCAGTTTGAAAAAGTTGAACAATAACCTCTTACCTCTTACACAATGACAATTAATAGTTGAATTATTAATTATAAAACAATGAAATAGAAGGATTATAAAACAATTTGCTTACATTTTAATGGGAAAACTGAGGCCAATCCGCCTTCTTTACAAGGGCAGAAATGTCAACATCAATGTTTGTCGTTGCCAGCCGAAGAAGGTCTAACAATGAACTGCTGGAGCAAGCACTCAATTTCTTTATTGAAATCAACAAAGGCCGTAGAGTCAGTGAGGGGAGGGAGGGGTCTTTATTTTTAACCAATTGCAGGCAGGTTTTGCTTATCTGAAATGTTTCTCTCTTCCCTCCCTGTCTCCCCCACCAACATGAGGCAATATTATTTCTAGGAATTGGTTTGAACACCAGCGTGCAGGGTAGGACTACTTGACCTTGACCTGTAGATGTCCTGTACCTTTTTCTCCCAATATAATGAAAGGAGTAAAAGAGTGATCAAGAGGAAATTTCAGGGACACCAGCTTGACCAAGAATGGTAGTCTCGGATGCTTCTTGATAGCATAAAAAGTCAAAAAAAGAAATATGCTGAATAAGAATATAGCGAGCCGCACAATATGTGCTGGCGGGCCGCCAGTTGGACAGTCCTGCTTAAAAAAATCCATAACATTCAAACTACAGTGAAAATAATGACAGTGTTTGTAAAAAATGTATATAAAAGCCAAAAAAAAGGATGCTAATGATTCATATTTAAAAATCAGTAAGTAGGGGTAAATCTAAAAATCAGTAATTAACGTAGACCTACAGCATTAAAAAGGGTAAATCTAAAAAGCAGGTTTCATAGTCTGGTTTTGGTGAACTTGAAAGGTTTGATATCATTGGAAGGGAGGGGGAAGAAAGAAATATGAATGCTTAAAACTAGATTTTCTACTTGTTGAGTTAAAATGTGTGCATTTACCTACTTTCAGTTAAATTTCAATGAAAAAAAAAATCTTGAAAGTGTAAAAGGCCCCAGATAATCAAGAGTTTACTGTAAGTGATTGTGCTTTTAAGCACGAAGTCCAAATAATCATTTAAAAAAGGCTGTGTGATTGTGTTTTTAATTAAAGCATTAAGTTCAATAGAAACATACCATATGATTCTTATTAAAGAGCTAATCAAAGCAAAATTATTTTTTCAGAAAATGTTTCAGTAAAAATTCGTAGATGTTAACAAAAAGAATGAATTTAATACTAAATTATAGTAGACAGTTAGAATTTAATAAATATTAAACCTAGGAGCTTAAGTCACTGAAAATTTACTGCATAAATTTTCAAAATAACTTAAGTTCAGTTAAAACTGAAAAAAAAAATAGAGCTTAATAAACAGAAAAAATCAACAGCATACTAAAGTACAAGTTGAAGCAATAACGTCTGACCAACTAAAGCAAATTCAAATTTTTTAAAAAAAGAATAAATCTTATTTAGTTCCTGATGAATTACCCATAATTTTCAGGTTTTTCCAAAAGATTCTTTGTCTTTCCCTTATTTCATTAAATTATGAAAATTGAAAGTAGTTGATGACTTTACACCACAATGATGACATAATTTTTTACTAAATTTAAAGTAGAAAAATTTGACATCCCCATCATTTTTACTAAAAAAAAAACCTTTCTTATCAACTAGTTTCATAGAGCCAGATATACATAATATTTTGAAAATTAAAATGTATACGTTTTCTGGAATAAAATGACAAAAAAGTTAATGAAAAGAATTTAAAAAAAAAACATAATTTATTTTTTTTATTAATGGGGAAATAAAAATCAATTCTCATTTCATCAAGCTTTTAGGCAATTCATTTCACATAAATACAGATGTCTTTAGCAAGCATAAGTAAAAGAAAAATTAAAACTCTTACTGCAACATTTCCTGGTTTAATTCCAGGCTGACGAATCAAAGTTTCTAAAGTTAATGGCAAGTACTGTATATCAGAGCCTGAAAAGAAATGAAATTTTCTTATATACTGAACAAAACATTATTTAACATTTTTGATGGTTCTGAAAAAAAAAAATTTTTACTAATCCTTTCTTATTAAAATAAATAAATAAATAAATCGATAGAATAATATACTGATTTTCCTTTCTAATGTAATTATTTTTTTTAATTTAATAGAACAATTACAAATTAGTTTTATTCAAGAAAAAATAAGATAGATCAAAGTTTATGCATAATCAAAATATGTTACATTTTTCTACACATACAACATAAGCATTTGAAATTCTTTTAAACGCTTACAGACATTAAAAGTTTTGGAAGATATATTTGGAAGTACTTTTCTGCATCAATTTAAATGACAAAAATGTGCATGATAAAGACTACTTTTGCGTATAAGGACAAATACAGTTGGCTCTCTGTTTAACGACCTTCAAGGGACCACAAAAAACCGTCCTTAAGTAGAAAACGTCCTTAAATAGAATGCTTTTAACACTACAGTGGTCCATCTGGGACCGTGAAAAGCCGTCTTAAATAGAGAAAGTCATTAAATAGAGCATCGTTAAACAGAGAGCCTACTGTAGTAGATTATTATTAGATTAACTAATCTGAAAAAAAAAGAATAATTCCTTTCAAAATTTGACAATTTTTATAATTTTTCCCATTTTTAACTTACTTTTTGCCAGTATATTAAAAACTTAATTATAAGGCTGGAAATAAACTAATTTAAAAAACTGTGAGGAAATATTTGAATCAAAAAGTCATGAAGAAAAATTAAAACTCAAATGGTATAACTACACAAGATAGTACTAAAATATTTTTCATTACACTGAAACTTACCACTCATCACAAGAATTGGAACATCATAGATTTTACTGATTGCAGATGGTTGTTTCCAGATAGGAGCGGGATACAAAGGATCATTCACTACATCAGCTGAAATGTTAAATTGAATTGAACTGTAACTAATATTATGTAAACAAAGGAACAACCTTAGTTGCAAGATTTGTTTTCATTAAAAAATGTCCTCAATGAAGAAAATGAATATTCTATAACTATAATTAACAATGTCTTTACAGTTTAAAAATTATTTTTGGCCTTTAAGGTGCAAATTCTGCTGTATGAATGAAAAAATTGTATTGTTGGAAATATTGTACTTTAATGCAGAAAAACTTTTTACAAAATTCGTAAAATCACACAAATAGATTCACTAATTAAGTACTGATTAATATTTCCCCTAATAGGGCTATTTATTCTGTTCAGTTAAGACAAAGGTGTTCATCATATTAAGCAAACAGTTCAGTAGGAACCGAAAAAATAACTAAATAAAAATAAACAATGTTTGAAACAAAAATGTAGTTTTTTTAATCATATGTGAGATAAAATTCAAAGCCATTCAAAATTCAGATATGACAGCCAATTAGATTCTACCATTAAAATGTTGATGGAAACTACCTTTTTTCCCTAACAGGAAGGAAAATGTAATAGATAAAACAGTGGACATTATTAAAAGAGACTGGGGGGGGGGGATGCTCAGTAAAAAAAATGCATGTAGAATAAAAACTTTAAAATTTGACCATTTATTTTGCTTTTAATTTTTAATTTAAAAAGTTAACTTTTAACACATTTTTTAATTTTTTCATTTATATTTAGTAATTCTTTATCTTGGGTTGCAATACTATGACCAATATTTTCAACTTTATCCAAGAAACCATGCTTTTCTTGAAATGAAAAATACATAAAATTGGATAGGACAACGTGAATAGCCACTGATGTAATAAGTTTCACAGTAAAAGATGAAAAAATTGATTTACAGAACTTCACAATACTTTGTGTGTGGTCCATGGTCGTGAAGTTCTAAATCATTGAGATAACTTAGTATATTATTTTTGGCCTCACTGCAGAAAATATTTTAGAAAATTAAAAATCTAAACCAGACAAATAGCTTTCAAAATTCTAAATAACTTAGTAAAGATATTAAACCAAATAAAAAATAAAAGCTTAATTTTTAAAAAGCGTAATACCAAAAAGAAAAAGGGGTAAGATTGGATTAACAGGCAAAAAAATACCTAGTGCACCAAGAGTTGAACAAATTATTTGATAGAAACAATATAATGGTTTTCAAATTTTAAAAAATGCATAAATAAATAAAACTAAGGTAAAATAGAATCCAAGAATGAAATTTTAAACTATCAGAAATTTCATTCTTTAATTACAAATTTTATCTTTATTAATAATAAAGTTGAAAGTCTCTCTGTCCGGATCTCTGTCTGTCAGAATCTCTGTGACGCGCATAGCGCCTAGATCGTTCCCCCGATTTTCATGAAATTTGGCACAAAATTATTTTGTACCATGGGGTGTGCACCACAAAGCGATTTTTCCAAAATTCGCTTTTGTTCTTTTTCAATTCCAATTTTTAGAACATTTTCCCAAGCAAAATTATCATAAAAATGGACAAGTAAATTACCAAGTTATCATGATGCGGAATCGTAACATGGGCGAGCCAATTGGTGAGAAATTCATCATACGTTATTTGTAAATATACCAGGCGAACCAAAAGACCTTTTAATTTTCTACTACGAGCAAAGCCATGCGGGTGTCATTAGTGGTTTTATGAAGCTAAGGCATCTTTAAGAATCTCAGGAAAAAATAACACAAGAACAGCAGAATTTCTTATCATTCATGCGTTTTAAAATAGAATAAGACAAAGCCAATTCTTAGGAAATTTTATTTGCAGAGAATTGAACAGCCTCCAGCTCTGTTATGGTTAATATTCCAGACTAATAACTCAAAGCAAAGGTGAAACTGCAGTAATGTGCAAGTCCCAAAGAGCTGTTCAGTATTTGTTTGCAGTTCTGCTTTAGCACTGGCCATGCGACAGTAACTTGTAACTTTCTTATCAGTCCAGCAGGCACCAATGGATTTTTAGTTTGTCTCTAGGAAGAAAAGGGACCTAAATTCTAAAAAAGGACCTTTACTTTAACATTTGAAGGTAAAAAATTGACCTCTTGACTAATTGCCAGTAATTAGTCATTTTGACAATTATTTATAATCGGCAAATTTTCACCAATAAATTGAATTTTAAAAAAAATTTAGTTGAAATTAATTTTGCCTAGAACACGAACCTGTGCTGACTTAATTAATTACAAGTTTTGAACTCTAGCTGACATATCCCCATTTAATCCAAAATTTACAAATTAACAATCATTAGCAAATATTCTTTTTTTTATTCATTTATTATTATTATTATTATTATTATTATTAAGAAAAAAATGCAAAGGCATGAAAGAAGTTACAAGGAAAATTCAAAATGAAACAGAAATTATGCAGGAAAAAGGAAAAAAAGGTATCAGATTTTGAAAAAAAAACACTTCTAGGTACTTGAAACTAAAAAAAGGATTTATAGTGAAAAGGGGCTCAGTTGGGAACCCTGATCTAGTTATGAAACAGCATTGCTGATGAGGCAGTGTTTCTATAACAATTACCACTTAAAATGCTTAATCAATATCACAAAGAAGAAACAACTCATACTTACCATCACAAAAAAGGGGAAAGTCAACATTTTCATTAATTTCACAAAATTCCACTCGTTGTTTATTATGTAACGGTGCAGGATCAGGATGAACAATTCTTCCTTTGACTAAAAGAAAATTGCGAAATATTTTTAAAAAACAGTTTTAATCATCATTTTAAGATCACAAAAGCTGAATATACAAAAAAGAGCATGATGAAAAAACGTGCATCAGTTCTTCAAAACAATGCCATAAATTTGAAGTCCAATGCACAAAAAAAAAGAAAAGAAAAGAAAAAGAAAAATAGAAGGGGAAAAAGCAAAGGTAAAACACAAAAGTTGAAAAAAAAAACACCCTCCCCCCCCCCCCGCAAAAATGCAAAAAATCATAAAAATGAGCAAGAAAAGACCAAAAATGCATTCTGAAAAACAAAAGCACATCTCTAAGCCTAACTTTTTTTGTTGCTTAAACCTGAATTACAGACGATCTAATTGATTTATAAAGCTTAAATGAAGTGAATCTTGTACAAATAAATCAGACCTTTTGATTGGTACCAAAGTTAAAAACAAGCAACGAATTTTTGCCCTCAAAATAAGAAATTTGGGCAAAATTTTTGTTTAAAATTCAAATTTAAAAAAAAGATTTTTTAAAAATATTGATTTTGTGTATATGTACGGCACAGTACAATTTGAATGAAATAACACTTCATTCCTTAATTTTAATACCAAAAAAAGGGGGTGAGTGCAGCCTTTGATGTTGACATAGTAATATATTGATTATCTTAAAGCTTATACTTTATTTTTTTTAGATTTGAATAAAAGAGTCATTAAAAAATGGAATTTTTTTCTTACTTTCAAAAGGTACACAAAACTTTGCATCATGGTGCTCTGGCCAACCACTTTTTTCAACAACATGCAACTGAAACATGAAAAGCAAAATTTTGATCATTGTCAAGAACACCTGTTAATTAGAAAATATTATTGCAATTGACTCAAAAAAAGAGAACATTGACCCAGGATAAACATTCAAGGGTGCCCATATAGGGGGGCAAAGGAGGCTCGAGCCCCTCACTCCTTAGAAATTAGAACTTTCTTGCTTTTAGTACTTTTTTCTTTGCAAAAATGTAAAAATATTTCTTCTCCAGCCATTAATGAATAAGTTATTAAAAATGTCAAACTTTAATGACTCTAATCTGTCCTGAAATTGATTTTCATGGGGGAAATTATCATGCTAAACCATGGTTAAAATATCTGAGCCCTCCCCCTTACAATTTTGCATATGGGCGCCCATGTAAACATTGGCATAGTTGGGAGGGGGAGGATGACCCCTGACTTTTTAATTTTAATTTTTATGTTTGTACTTGTAAACATCCTTCAAGCTTTTTCATTTTTCCAGTACTACACCCCTGCTACAGAAGGTTAAGCAGCTATAAAAAGTCAAGAGAGAGATATAAAAGCCTAAATAAAAACTGAAAGTCATAAATTTTGGCAAAAAGTTTTTAAAAAAAATACAAACAATGCTTAAATGAAAAAAATGTTTGCATAGTAAAAAAAATGGGTAAAAACGAAGTACTTAGAGTGATTTTATTTATTGTAAATTAATTCTACTTAGTCTACTTGCAGAACCACATAATAATTAAAAATAATATTAATAAGATTATTATTATTTATTATGTGACTCTGCAAGTAGTACAGTACAAGCATAGTCAGATATGGCTATGTACAGACTGAAATCTATGTAAAGTAAAAGTATTTTAAAAAGCCCTTCAAGTATAAAGCACTATTTGGAGTTAAAAAACTGATTGAAATGAGAAATGTTACGTATTATTAAGACTGTGAGCATTGAACTACCAAAAAATTTTACGCATCAATATCAGCTTAAATAAAAAATCTTCTAAGCAAATTTTAATCTAGAGATGAAAAAGTCTGTCAAAAATTCGCACTTAAGATCGGACATTGAAATTTTGTGGTGTGTTATAAGGGGTATTTTTCATTTTCTTGGAGGGACTCTCATTCTGGAAGGGTATTCTGTTGCATTTGAGGGGTGTGCGCCACGGGCTCGGAGGGGGCATGTCAGTTTAAGAAAAAGATAGCTAACAAAAATTACTTTAAGTTAAGTTTTAAAAACTGATGCTTTTCAGAAGATACCAAAAACTGAATATTTTAGCATGTATGGGATGGTTTTCTTTTCAACACAGATCTTTGACAGAAAGCTATTAAATGTTACATTATTAATGTGTAGCATTTTTTAGTATTATAGAAAAAAGCAAATAGATTCTTGAAGCTTAGAACCATACATCTTCAAATGGTGAGAATCCAGAGGTTCCTTTTTGTGTAATTAAGTACCAACTTCCTCTGTAGCTTAAACTTTGGATTAAGGCACTACCAAGATCATATAACAACAATCTGGCAACTCGAGACATTCTAAAATAAATAAAGGTCAGAATAAGAAACAAAAGAAACTTGAGTGAGCTGTGCAAAAACATATTTAAATACTTAAAACTAGAAAATTTTAAATAATATCTTATTTTGTTACTACACCAATACTCAGACATGTCAACTCTCCTGCTTAAAAGAGAGTCCTGTCCTAGAGTTCAATTTCTTCCCTCTAGCCCCTCAAATAATTTCTCCTGATTTTAAAGGATTTTTTAAAAGTCAACGAGCTTTGACTGTCGAAAATACATTTGGGGGGGTCTTTTTGTTTTTGTGGTCATGCTTAGTTGGGAAAATTTGGAAAATCAAATGACTGTTAAAGCAAAAAAAAAAATGAAGTGTTTGTTACAGTAAAAAAATAATTAAAATCTCTTTTTAAAAAATGTTAAACTTTTAATTTAAATGTTACATCTTGTTGATTAATTTTCTATAATTTTTGTCTTACAACGTGAAAGTTATCAATTTTGTCTAAAGTACAAAAATGTCTCCTGCTTTTTCATTTTCTTTTTCCTGCCCTTCTGCTTTGTAAGGTTAGGAAGTCGATATACTTGTTTGATAAAGTGAATTTAATAATTTGTTTCAGATAAATAAACTGCATAAAATAGTATGGAAAAATAAACAAAATGTTCATAATATATCATATAATTTTGACAATTTATCAATGAAAACGCACACAATGTCACAATGAAAAAAAAAAGCACTATAATGCCACATTTAATACATTAAAAAAATTGGTTAAAAGGTGCAGTATGATAAGGATGACTATATTACAGTAATATTTATCATGCATTGATCTCCTATGTTGTTTTGAATCTACAATTTCAAAAATAATGTACACAAAAATAATGTAAATCCTTTACATATTTACTAAAATGCATTTCTAGGGCATGAACATGAGTAATACAGAAACTCAAAAAGAAATGAACAATTGAAATAGTTTTAATTTGTTATATGAATTCGCTATGTATGTTGATTCATTAATATCTATTTGACTTATGAAAATTATATGAATTTCCCATAAGACTTTTCTTTAAAAATGCATATTTAGTGACAACAGCCCTCTATAAAATCAAGAACATTTTAGAACTATATTCACTTTTTATATAAAGAAGATTTCTGAGTATGAAGCACAGAAAACTTACTTCTATAAAAGAATGAGTTACTATTATGTTTACCTTCTAGAAGATTCATCAAAAGTGAGAAGAAATATGATTTCCCCGGGTCGCAAAGTAAGTAAAAAGGTTTCAAGAGGTGTTGAATCTAAAAAAGAATCAATAAAGTCTGTTTACTACTATATAAAGGGTGACTTTTAATTAATGTACAAATAAATAACTCTTGAGACATTACAGACAGGACTACAAAAAAATTTTATTGAAAAAAAATGAAAAGAGATCTTAAGAAGTAGTGCAATAGCACAACCTATACTGAGTTTGTTGAAAAGATAGACCAGAAGTAAACAAACAGGTTTCTAGATGGTTTGCCACTAGGCCACTTTTGGGGATTTTTTCTGGAAAAAAAAGTAAACCAATAATATTTGGAATTCACCGTCTGATTCGCCTTAATTTGTTCTTGTCCAAGCTAAACACGTGATTGACGAAGCAAAATGGCATATTTCTTTATCTAGTCTATCTTTCCCATGAATGCAGTATAGATATGAAGTTGTGTCACTTACAAATTCAAGCACTTCTCTTTTGATGCTTGAAAAGGAAACAGTCCTGGAACTTTTGAGCAGTGCCAGATCTTCAATTTTTCTGAGCTGGGGTCAAAACTTGAAACCGCCATCCTTTCCCATCTTTCCTTTGAATTTTTATACAGAAATTCAATAAAAAATGGAAAAAAAGGTAAATTTGCAGCCCCCCCCCCAAAAAAAAAAGTTTATGGTACAGCTCAACCCTAGATCTGGCACTGCTTTTGAGACACATAAAGTCTGCAGATTTCTTGTCAACCAAATCTTAGACGTGACCCTACAGATAAAAGTCACATAAGGCAGTATCTGTTAAGTAAAATGGCTAAAGTAGCGCAACAAGATAATGATTTAGGTATTTATAGTTGATATAATTTGGGCTTTAAACTTGCCACTTAATGCAGTCAGCTCTATATGGATGGACATCATCCTACATGAACATGTTCATGCCCAGATTATAAATTCATGGGGAGAAAAACTATCTTAGCAATACTTCACAAATAATTTCAAAATGACAAAGATATCAATATTAAACTAATTCCTTTTATTAACCCCCAAAGGAAAAGGATGGGGGGTATAAGTTTGACGTGTTTGTGTGTGTATGCATTTGACAGTGGCACTGTAGCTCCTAAAGGAATGAATCGACTTCGATAATTATTTTTTCGTTCGAAGACCGACTTGATCAAGTGAGTTCTTAACTAGGCCTATACTCTGTAGGACTTCAATTACTGGAGCATTTTTTTTTAAAAATCTAATTAATTGTCTTTCAATTGCAATTTTTGTAGTGAAAACTTACTTGTACAGTTAAAATATTGACATCAATCAAAAGAATGAGTTTTTATGCATATGATAGACTTTTTTTCGGAACTTCTAAATTATATTGAGCTGGAATTATACCCTTAAAAATTTTAAACACAGCTCTAAGCCTTTATTCATGTGATTGGTAAGCACTTTATTGTTGGAAAAAAAGATAACTCAATAATTTAAAAATTTTATTTGTTGTTGTTTTCTATTTGTTTATAAATAAAATACTTGCAGTTCATTTTAGCACATAACAAAGAATTTTCAATTTTTCCTTGTGATTTGGCTTTTGTGACTAGCAAAACTTAGTAGTTGTGGCTATCTTTCCATTTATGTGTTTTCCCATGTTATCTAGAAAATGTTTAAATATATATTCAAATTTTATTTGCCTTCTGAACCGAAAGTTCAACTTAATATGAGGTGATGCCTTAGTGTCCAGAAGTTTTATAATTTTCAATTTAATATTAATTGTGTGCTCTCTCTCATTGCATGCTTTTGTACTGCCATCTAATGATTATGATGCTTTGAGAAGTTATTTTAGTTTAAAGTTGTATGTAAAGGCAGATACAGCTTTCGGTTCGGAAGGTATCTTTATAAGAAGGTAGGGGGCATAACGGAAACTTTCATGTGCAAATAGGAGGTCAGGGGAGAATTTTATTTTAAAGAAATCCAAAAATGCAGCTTTAGGCTATGTCTGGGTGCTGAAAAGGGGCCAAGACTCCCATGATCCTCTCTCTGGATGAGCCCTTGGTTAATTAAAATGTAAATTAAAAGTAGCCTAATTTATACATATTTGAAATTCAATGAAACATAAGGAGAAGGAAGTACAAACCTCTCTCGTATGTATCAAAATGACCAGTACGAGTAACTGTTTTTGTCATATTGTCCATTACTACTACATTTATGCCTCTTCCAGCCTCGTTCAAGTCTTTCCCTAGAACACTGAAAAAAAAAGTAAGATAAAGGAATAGTAATCAAAACTTACAGGACCTTCAATTAATATTTACGTAACAGAATTTTAGGGACCATAAAAGCACTCTTTTTTTGCAAGTCGTAATTTTTGCAAAAATGAAGGTACAATGACCGCCGTTTGTTTGAATCATGTTCATTTTAAACAGTTATGATTCAATAAAGCAGCTGATTCACTAAAGCAAAAATGAGCAGTTAATTTTTTAATGTGAGATTCTACGTACAATTTAGGAGAACTTTGTTTAATTTCTTGTCAAACAAGATAAAGAGTTATTAAAAGCATGCCGTTCAGTCAAAATACTCATTGTTTAAGTATGTAAAGAATTTCATCGTAAAACAGCATGAAAATGAAATTACAAAATTCAAATATTAACTTATAAACTTTGAAAAATGCATCTGCTGTTGATTGCTAATAATAACAATCTTAAGTAATAGATACTTACTACTCATAAGTAATAGATACTTACTTTTGACACTCCTTTTTCAATGTTATAAAACTACCTATAGTGCTTGGAATTTGCACCTTGCTGCCCCAACGTGAATGCCATTTCATAAAGCCTAGAGTGCAGAAGTACCATCAACATCACGTCTCTCTCTCTGCAGGGGTCTGGCCAGAGGATATTTGTGTCCGTTAACGGACCCTTCACAAAAATTGGATCAACCAATACGGACCTTTCACACAATCCCGATCAACCAAAATGGACCCTTCATAAAATTCTGATAAACAAGATCGGATCTTTCACAAATTGTTTATTGAAAGAGCAGATCTGAAAGCAAAATAACTCTTATTTCTGTGTGTAAACCGATAATTTTTGGAACCTTTTTTGAAGTCAAATTAAGGGGATCAGCTTATACAAAATGTGCTAATTTTGCAAGAGAAAAAAAATCGGCACTCTTTCGAATGCTCCTGCAAGCGATAAATAATTGCTACTGCCAAATAAATATAATGCTTGTTGTTTGTTTCTTGGAAAGAAATTAACAGCTGAAAATAAGTTTGGTCTTAAATAATTTTGTTTGTCTGTTTTATCACAGCTAATTAGCAGCGGTGTTGTTGTAAACTTTTCTGAAAAGGTGTTGGTAAGCTCC
Organism: Uloborus diversus; assembly: GCF_026930045.1. Classification (NCBI taxonomy): domain Eukaryota; kingdom Metazoa; phylum Arthropoda; class Arachnida; order Araneae; family Uloboridae; genus Uloborus; species Uloborus diversus. The sequence continues at coordinate 61,824,076 of NC_072738.1, forward strand.
TTTCTCCCAGCTCATGATTTAATAAACAATAATAATAATATATATTGGCGAAATGAACTTAGAACTGCAAAGGGATAGTAAGGGTGGGGGGAAAATATGATTGCTTCAGATAGGGTTAACAATTTCAAAATTATCACCACTTAGGGGCTGGCGTTGAACCTTTATTATGACTTGATTAGAAAATATTCTCATCATTTTACCAGCTTGTCTTTTCGTTTAAATGGTGCGGTGTTTAAATGATATTTTGGAAGAAATTTATATGGGTTTTGATTTTTCGATGCTAAAAAGGATGATTAACTTTAAATAAACTCTTTTAATTACTTTTTTTTTCTTCAAATGTCTACATTTTGAAAAACGCAATCTTTTAACATCCGATATGAGAATCATATTTTGTTCTTTTTTCAAGCTAACTTTGCTTTATTAGGATGCAAATAAATGAAGTCTCTTTATTTTTATTAGAACTCTCATTTCAAGTTTTTAAAGCAAAATTCCATTTTCTTTTATGAATCAAAATGAGTCAAAAATTAAAATGCTGAATAGATGGTTATTTTATTTTTTATTTTATTTTATTTTTATTTATTTATTTATTTATTTATTGTTGCTTCAACTCTGTCCACAGATATTAATGAAATGTTTATCATAGAACTCTAAAATGCAATTTCAAAATAATTTTATCAAAAATATCTCTTTTAAAAGCTGTTTTTACACTTTTGCTGCCTTCACTTTGAGAATTGCGATCTCTTTGCATACGCTATGGGAATCCGATTTTTCGAATTTTTGATGATTAGTACGCTTTGTTAAGAGGTAAACAATTACAATATCTTTTTATTTTTGTTAAAATCACGGAATTTATAAGTTTTAAACAAAATTCTGTGCTTTTTAAGAGTGTCTTGGGTCAGAATGTTAAATGCTGAACCCTTGTCTGAATTTTATTTTGTTTCATTTTATTATTATTTTTTTTTTTTGTTAAAGTTATTTTAAGTACTGTACAGAAATATTTTTAATATAATTTAACATAATGTAGAATGGTAGATAAATATTGATACTTGAGAGAGCGATGCCCCCCCCCCCCCCACCAAATATTAGAAAAACACTCCAGAATGATATTCTCGACATAGAAGAGGAAAACACCCAACTTTAAGTTTAAATGATGCAGTTTGTGCCATCTCTAAATTTAAATTTTTTTTTTTTTTTTTTTTTGCAAAATTATTTTATTTTTCACAAAATTAATTCATTTTTCACAAAATTATTTGAATTTTCACAAAAAATGGACCCTGTGAAAAATTCTGGACAGACCCCTGCTCTGTCTCACTGGTTTTGTTTGACTTTTCCTGAGAAAATTGTCACTAAAAGTGCGCCCTCTCTTTTTACTATTTGCAAAAATAAACTTATTCTACAAAAAGAAGACAAAGAAAAAAAGACTGTGCTAATCCACCACACATTTGTGGGAAATTGTTAGTCACATACATTTGATTCATTTAAGCAGCATGTTAGATTCAAATATTAGGTAGTTTTTTAATTTTGGAGTAGGATTTTGTTTTGTTTTTGAGGATTTGATTCATCAAAGAGGCTAATTCAATTAACCATTGATTCAAATACGTGGCACTCACTGTGTTGGGGATTTTGCAGGCTGAAAATTTTACAAATTTTAGATAAACAGTATGAAGATTTTTTTTTTTTTTTTTTTAAACTGAGGTTTAAACTTTTGTGATTATGACGGGCTAGACAAAATAGGTTGTTTTCCAATGCATAAACAGGGCCCATTTGAGTATTACAGATGGCGTAAAATGCAATAAAATCACAACTTAGACAAAAGAAACTGATTTAGAAAGAGTACTGGCAAACAAAGTTCTTCAAAATTTTCACAGAAAAAATTTTCTCTGGATCCCTAAATTATGTTGAACGATTGTTAAAAATTCTACACGAGAAAAGAAATACAGTAGAATACCTTTATAACGCCGACCTATATAACGCCCCTCTAAAAAAGCCCTCTGTTTTTCTTTGCAAACATAAAAATTTTGGGGCAAATTAAATTTTGATACAGTTTTTCATCTTTTGATCTTAATTCAAAGCTTTTAAATGAAAATTAATACTCACAATAAACAGAAAATACCAGGTTGCTCTTGAAAATGCAACAGTTATGCTAACCATGAAGCTAGCAGAAGTGCAGGATAATTCATTTTCTTTTAATTGTGAAACATTTATTTGTGAATGACTAATTGCAATAAAGGTGCTTTAATAATCATTGCAGATAAAACTCATTCTAAAGTGCTAATATATAGATATATTCTGAATATTTGTTTCAAAATTTGTGAAATGATCTATATAATGCAAAAACCTGTATAACACAAAAGCTCTGGTCCCAAGGTGTGTGTTATAATGGTCTTCTACTGTACCGCCAAATTGGGAGTTCTTCTGGAGTCACTGATTACTGCAAGAAATGTTGGTTGTAGAATGGAAATTAAATGTTTTATGTTTTGTCATTAAGTGTATTATTTAACATAAATGTATGTTGTATACTTAAAATATAAATTAGTGTTTCAATTGTACATTTTATAAATTACACTTGTTTTTTAATTGCAGTTTGAAAAATAATAATAAGTCTTTGGCTAAAACTTTTGAGATTTGGCTATTTGCTGGCAAACAATTTAAAGCCCTTAGCGCAGTCCTTGCATAAATAATTTTTGAAGATCCTATAACTGAAGAAGTAGCTAACTTTTTATATCAGGATTTTAACTACATTGCGATCAAAAGTTTTTTTTTTTTTTTTTTTGAGCAATCACGATTGCTTATTGTTCTCACTTGACTGTTTTGATGTCCTATCATCTTATTTTCCCACCGCCACCCTCCGCACCAACATCGTCGACCGGGTCCTCACGATGCTGCTCCTATAGCGAAAGCCGTCTCCAGGTTGCATCCATGTCCTACACACACGCGCATACATACACAACTACACACACACACACACACACACACAAACACATACACACAACTACCCACACATTCATGCCTGCACACAGACTCAAACACATATGCCTACACACACATACATATACGCCCCCACACACACACATTCATATACACAACTACCCATGCACTTATGCCAGCACACAGACACAAACACACATGCCTACACACATACACATACCTCCTACACACAAACACACATACCCCTCAAACACAAACACACATACCCCTCAAACACAAACACACATACCCCCCAAACACAAACACACACGCCTACATACACACACTCGTGATTGCGAAAAACATAATTTGAATTCAAGATGTCAAAATTCAAATTTTTTTTTTTTTTAAATGAAAAGAAGTAAGATATGTCAAGTAAAGACTGAAAATCAATAAAACTACTTTGTATGTACATAAGTGCCCCAAAGATTTCTTTTTAGGGAAAAATAACTCTATTTCATTAGTATAATTTGATTCTAAAATTAAACTTTTTATAATATTTATTTATTTATTTATTTATTTTTGCTGTTCAACTAAAGACTGCAAATAAAAAATATATTTTAAAAAACTTACTATTTCCCATCAATACAAAGTCTGGGTTCATCACTGTGATCTTTCCCTGTATAAATATGAACAGAAAATGAATTTTTATCACAAGCCTTGTGACGTCCACAATTGGGTACAATGTTTCCGACTTGAATAGAAGGATGGATTTTTACAACTCTGCAATGAAATACATAAAACATTCATTAATACATGAAAAATATATAATAATTGAGCTGATTAATAATTTTTAAAATAATAATTAAATGTAATTTCCTTTGTATTGTTGTGTTATAAACAAAAAAGTTTAAAGTAAAAACAAACAAATTTTATTGGAAGCAACAGTGCATCAAAATAAAAAGAGAAAAAAATATTTTGCACCACTAATGAAAAAGGATATGTACAGTAAACTCCGGATTATCCGCAGAATAGGGTGGCACAGTAACAACGGATAGCAAAATTCGCAGATAATCCACAAGGTAAGTAAAAACGATACTAGTGTATGCAATAGCGTTAGAAAGATCAACAATACTCGCATACATTTAAACTATAGCTAAAATGATAACTGTGTACAAAAAAATGTATGTAAATGTTAAAAAAGGATCGGACATTGTTGCAAATGGATTACACACATAGGTGAACATATTATGCAACAGGATTCACTGAAACAGATCAAGCAAGTTTACACCGAAAATTCTTAGGGGAGGAGAGGGGAATCTTTTGAACAAGACTAGTCTGGTCACTGGATTATGCACGTGAGTCATGTAGATCTAAAAACCAGTAAGTTGTACAGATTTAAAACTGTAAGTAGTGTTGATCTTAAAATCATATTTCAAGCAGTCAAGTTTCGATGACTATGGAAGATTTAATGTCAGTGGAAAGGACGGGGAAGAAAGAAATTGGAATTCATATATAATTGATTTTGCACTAATTAAGTTAAAATGTATGTATATATTTCCATTCAGTTTAAATTAACCGGTATTTTTTTTTTTTTTTTTTTGAACGTGTCAAAAGCCCTAAAGGATCTGCCCCATGGATACTGTATAAAGAAAATTACACAGTTTGCTGTAATTATACAGTTTACTATATAAAGAAAATGTTAAGGTATGCACTTTATCTCCAATGTACCCAGCATTGTTTCCAGATACTTAACATAAATTGTGTCTCAATAGTTTAAATGAGCAAGAAGCAAGCTGATATTCAGCTTGATGTCTTGGTCTTTTTCAAAGAAGATATGTTATTTTATTTGGTAAGGATTAAAGTTCCAAGACCTGATAATATCTATCTAAAATTTTTAATGGAGTGCACAGAGAAATTACTGGATGTTAAAATACATATTTTCAATGCAGGCCCGTGCCCAGGATTTCATAAAGGGAGGGGTTTTGGCTTCAATATTTTTCATTCTTGGCTTCATTGATAGGAAAACACAACAGTGTGTTATATACTTTCTGTTTAATGGTGACAATGAGGGGAGTAGCGAGGGGGGAGGGCACACCAAGAAGATTAGGTTTTAAGTAATATTACCAATTCAACTATAGTATTTTATACACAGTAGAACCTCGTTTTCCCGACCCCAGTTCACCTGAATCAAATTTGTAGATGTAAAAAAATATATATTTACTTAAATAATCATTTAAAATTATGATTGTAAGAACGAAACTGTTAAATATGCCAAATATTGGTTTTTTGTTTCGATTAAACACAACTGCATTAGAACGTACAATAACGTATGATACTAATTTAACAAACAATATGGCATACTTTGGAGCGTTAGTCCGAAACCACTGCAACAGAACTTTGTTGTAGTAAAAGTCTGCTCATTTAAGAATGTGTTTGCTTATTACCATCGGATTGCCTTGTTCTCATTTAGTTCGAATGAACGTGGTTGTACTGTACATCAGGGCTGTCCAACTGCAAAAAGCCCATGGGCCGGAATTCTGGTCACTGATCACTTGGCGGGCCGCAGTTAGAAAAAGTTGAACAATAACCTCTTACCTCTTATACAATAACAATTAATAGGAATTAATTATTAATTATCAAACAATGAAACAGAAGAATTATAAAACAGTTTGCTCACATTTTAATGGGAAAAGTGAGGCCGATCCGCCCTTCTTTACAAAGGCAGGACTGTCAAATTCGATGTATGTCAACATCGATGCGACCCGCGGGCCAGGAGTTAGACAGCCCTGCTGTACATGTAAGGATTGTTAACCCCATGTCCCTGAAGGTTAATTCTGACTGCTCTAGTAACCGCAGTATTTATTCAGTTTACTTCTTGCTCAGATTCAAACCTATTATCTGTTTACTGGTGCAGTATATTGCAATTAGTACTAAAAAAATTTCGCAAATTCTTTTATTACATGTTTTCAAGTTTTTATTCTAGGATAATTCTTAGCAAACTAAATAGGAAGGGGTTCGTTGCAGATGCGAATAAAAATACCCAACACAATTATTATTCATCTTCATAACGGCAGCACTCATCTTTTTGTGAAACGGTCAAGTTACCATAACCTCCTTATGAGAAGCAATATTAAATGCAGAGAATGCTTTGGTGCATTGAGAGTCCAAACAACTGTTCATCCTTCCTCCACCACTGTTTTTCTAAAACATTATTTTAGTTAATAAAGAGAGGACAATCGTAAGTTGCTGGTAAACTTCAAAAAGAATGTTTGTTTATAAAATGCTGTACACATCTCAACATTAAAGTTAATTTTAAATCAAATGTGCACTTTCATCCATTTTTTCCCCCAGTGGGAGGGGTTTAACCCCTAAAACCCTCCCCTTGGACACGGCGATGTTTCAATGCTTCCTATAACTTAGGGATGGTGCTAGTAAACTGAAAAATTGGCAAACATAACATCATTTTATTTTAAAAAGTTCCCATTGAGAAAGATGTTAACTCATTGGAGAGGGTTTATTGAAGGGCTACTTAGTTCTTAATTTGACTTTCAGATATAGATTACGATCAGGGTTTAAGCTGGATTCAAAAGTTCTTTAGCATAAAAGCTAAAATTGTGGGAAAAGTTTTAGCGAAATGCAAAAATGTTACGTATTCTCATATCTTTCTAAATTCCTCAGTGTGTTTCATCTCCAGATGAAAATAAAATTCTTATTTCATCTATGACATCTTTAAAGAAACAAGTTCAGCATCTGTGTTTTTTAACGTATAAAAAAAGGAACTACATGTTTGGTTTTTAGAATGTTGCACTCCCCTCCTCCTAATAATGCAGTTATTGAGGAGGCAGACATAATGCCGGAAGAATAAGTATTGTTGAACATAATAGTAATTTTAAAATTTTGTCTTAAGAATTAATAAAAATTTAGTTGACTATCGCCATGCTGCTTCCTCTCCTGGATCATACATTGTTTCTTTTTTTTTTAATTAATTTATTTTTTGTTAAAAACAAAAAAGCGAAAATGCTTTGCTTTATTTTCACAATTGAGACAGTGTTTTTGTATTTTACAAAAATTGCGACCATAGCGGAAACCCTGATTATGATTGCAGACACAAAATACTCAATGTGTTTAGTCTTGAGTTTAGGTTTCCAGAAAGGTATGGTATGGTTTTCCCACCATAAAAGTTTCAACAATATATTTGAACATTTTGACATGGCATAACAGGCATAATACTGAAATAACTTTGTATTCAATCAGTAAATATTCTTAATAAGTTATATAAATGCTTTTTAAATAAAAAGATTTTTTTTTTAATAAAATTAACAAGTAATAAAAAATCAACAAAATACTTCAACAACACACAAGAAAATGAAAAGCATATTTTCAAATTTAATGACAGTGACAGTACTAAATTTTTGACCGGACCTGCACTCCAGTAAGTCTACAAAAAACATTAAAGTATGTTTCCCATTTGCAATGCATTGAAATAATTTCAATATAGATATAAACATATAAAACTTGATGTTTACACCATACATTAAAGATTTAACATATAACTATCATTCCCATTTAAAACATAAAAACTTGATAAACTTATGACTTTAAACATGAAAATATTTCATACTCATTATTTAAGACTGCTCTTTGATAAATACGCTTAGCATGGACACTTTTCTCTGTTACAGATTCTTTCAAAACTGCATCGGTTTGTAATAACAAAGCAGTCTCTGTGTAAGCTGAAAATAAGAAAACAGAACACATAAACTCATACACTTCAGCACTAAATTTGAATAAAAACAGATTTACTAACAAATAAATTGCAAATACAACAAAAAGATACACCAGTTGATCTCTAAATCTAACAGTGTATCTTTATCTCAAAATGTTGATAAAATAAAGCTTGATTTTTGCTTTAATGCTTGATGTCTACCAACAAACATACTAGAAAGGTTTTATTTAGTGTCATAAGGGTATTTAGTGTCATTTAGGGATTAAATTTGATATGCACATAGTAGAGAATTTCAGGTTTGTGCCCAATTTCAGAAATACCGATTTTGTGGCACTTAGGCAGAGTTTGAAAGCAGTTTTTTCTTCGGGATTGGACAATATCAATGTGAATCTTCAGTGGGCAGAGTTTAAGGAAAATCTAGCGAAAATGGTTGGGGATCATGTTCCCTTTAGGAAAAAGGGTGTCAACACTAAAATTTGGCCGATGTGGTTCTCCAGGGAAACTAAAGACGCTCTAAATTACAAGCAAGCCGCTTTTCATAGGTTTAAAGAAACTGGTCACAGTGCAGATAGGCTCCAATATTGTAAGGCAAAGCGTAAATTTAAGTACTTGGTACGAATTCAGAAAAGAGAGTTGGAGCAAAGACTGGCAGATAACATAAACAGGAATCCCAAGAGGTTTTTTGCATACGCTAATTCAGGGGAAGTTCGAAATAGTCATATTGGACCACTGGTTGATGAGCACAGAATTTTAATTCAGGACGATAGTGATATTGCTAATGTTCTTAATAACTTTTTTTCGAGTGTTTTTAACGATAACTGTATCTCAACAGTTGACATCAACAAGACACAAGCTATAGTACAGCTTGAGGACTTTGTATTTTCCAGGGATGAGGTTTTACTTCATTTGAAAAAAATTAAAAGAGACTAAGGCTCCGGGACCAGATAATATTTATCCAAACATTTTAGTTGAATGTGCGCAGGAATTAGCAGATGTAATTGTAAATATTTTCAATGCATCTCATAACTCAGGGACAGTGCCAGAGGACTGGAAGCTGGCTAACATTACACCGTTCTTCAAGAAAGGGTCTAAAGGGAGTGCGGGAAATTATAGATTTGTGAGTCTAACTTTGGTGGTTTGCAAAATTTTTGAAACATTGATAAAAATTAAGATAGTAAATTTTTTAGAGACTAATAATCTATTGACTAGTTTTCAGTATGGTTTCAGGAAAGGTAAATCTTGTGAACTAATTTATTACATTTCTATGACAAAGTTACCATGGCTTTGGACAATAAGAAGCCTGTAGATGTTGTTTACATTGATTTTCAAAAAGCTTTCGATAAGGTATCACATGTTGCTCTACTTAGCAAATTAGCTGATATAGGAATAGGAGGGAAAACTTTCATTTGAGTAAAAAACTGGCTGACCGGAAGGAAACAAAGGGTAGTTGTAAGGGGAAATTATTCTAATTGGAGTGAGGTTTTAAGCGGGATTCCTCAAAGATTAGTGTTAGGGCCTGTTTTGTTCATTGTTTTTATGAACGATATTTATAAAAATATTTCTGGGAACATGAATTGTTTTGCTGATGATGTCAAACTTATGGGGAGTGTAGGAAATGAAGAACAAGCAAATCAGCTGCAAGAGGATCTAGATCATATTACGAAGAGGGCTGATAAATGGGGTATGGCTGTTAATGTTGGGAAATGTCAAGTGCTACATTTAGGGCATGGAAATAAGTGTACAAGGTATTATTTGCAAGGTTCAATCATTAGTCAGGCAGAAAAAGTTAATGATCTGGGCATCTTAATAAGTCAGGATTTAAGGTTCAGACGACAGTGTAGCATAGCTAGTAACAAAGCCAATAAGATGCTTGGGTTTATCAATGGATCTATTTCAAACAAATCTAAAGAAGTTCTTCTGCCCTATATAGAAGTTTGGTAAGACCTCATTTGGAGCATGCTCTTCAGTTTTGGTCTCCTTATCTTAAGAAAGACATTAATGTATTGGAAAGGGTTCAAAGGCGGGCTACAAGGCTAATAAATGGACTTTCTCATTTAGACTATGATTCCAGGCTTAAAAGGCTAAAAATGTACAGTCTTGAGCAAAGAAGAGACCGAGGGGACATGATTCAGTTGTTTAAATTTATTAAAATGAAAGATGTTACGGGGCTTAAGTTTAGCACTGAAAACAGGACAAGGGGTTATTGTTTTAAGCTATTTAAATCTCAGGCTAACATGGATATTAGGAAAAATCATTATTATAGCAGGGTAGTGGAACCTTGGAACAGCTTACTAGAAGAGGTGGTAATGAGCACGGGAGTAGATAGTTTTAAGAGGGCCATTGATCTTCACTGGGGATTATAAATTGACTAGGACCAGTCTAGCTGGGCCCAGAGCCTGTTGCTGGTCGTCACTTTTGTATTTGTATAAGTTCTGCTTATGAAATAGTGAAATCCCTATACAAAGATTACCAATACAATGAAATACCTGTTTCAGCAAAATTAGTTTTCAGTCCTGATTGAATTGCCATTGCATTGCTTCAATTCCATTACAACAAAACTTTCGCCACAACGAATAACATTTACGGTCCCTTGAAGTTTGTTGTAACAAGATTTCACTGTAATACATTAATATGCAAAGGGTTACCTTTGCTTCAATCACAAATTCTGAAAAGTACAGCATAACTATTAAAAATTTGTATGCTTCTGTGTCTGTTGGTCTGGACACCTCGACTTTTATCGACTCAAGTCAGTGATCCCTAAACTTTTATCACCTGAGGGCCATATTTCACATTAGGATGAATCTTGCATGCCAGGTTGCATCCAACGCTTCAGAATATTTAAATTTTTTCTAGCAGGGGAACATGGGAAAAGACAGAAAAGGAAAGGAAGTTATGAGCCAAGAATTTGTGTTATCATTACTTGATGCTTGTTTTATAAACACACAGTTAGCATCTGTTTTCAAGAAGGCAATTTCAGAATATTTGGCTCAAAATTCGTAAGATTGTGACTAAAAGCCTGTATTTACGAAACGCAAAAAGCAAGAAAGAAAGAGCAAGTTTTGTAGCAGTTAATTGAACAGGAAATTTGATTATTTGATTGGATGTGAATTGGGGCCATGGTATTTGGTATAGAACTTTGAACAAAATAGGCCACATGTGTCAGTTTTGCAGGTCCCATGGCCCATTGGTTGTTGGTTGGGCACCCAGGGACGTGCACAGGGTGGGGGGGGGGGGGGGGGAGAAGGAACACATGTTGACCTAGCCTGAGCTTGAAGGGAGGTCTAAGATTTTTAAAATGAGGGGTGAAACATATGTAGAGACGTAGGAGTAAACTATATGGAAGAGGGCCTGTAAAAGTCATTGGTGATGGGCCCCAAAATTTCATGTTGCATATCATATTAAACAGCAACTAATGTAATTTAAAATGCTTTTCACCAAAATTTTCTATCTACATTTGGGGCTGAATTGTTGTCTATTTTATGTTCAAGCATCCATGAAAAAAAAATCTCATATATAAAAAAATAAAAGAGATAAAAATCTAAAAACTTGGACTTTTGATGACCTTGAAGGGTACAATTGATGAGCCGAATTTCAAAGAAATACAAAAATGTCAGTGAAAAAATTTGTCAAATTTTGGATCACTTGACATGGAATGACACAGTACAACAATTTTTCCCACACATGATATTAATGTACGTTATTCTGTAACATAAAAATAAAATGATATAATTAAAAACATTAAAAAAAGGTTATAAGGATAAATAGTAAAAATAATTTTTAAATGAATTGCACTTACTTATAAAAAATAATAATCAATCAATAAATAACTAGTTATCAGTTCTAGTATCAGTAGCTAAGCTTAAAACACTTTGATTTCATTTTAAAATAAATGAATTTTGAAAAATAACAATAAAACTTACAGGTATCATTAAAATCTTGAAGAGGGTAAGATTTATCTGTAAGTAAAAATATTATAAATTAGAAATGGAGTGAGAAACATTTTGCATTTAATAATAATTGGAACATTTATTACAACAGAGAGAGAGCAAGACAAAATGTGGTCTAAAACCAGCCCCAGTCAATATGAACCAGATTAGTAAGTATGATTTTGAGGCTTTACACAGATACTAGGGGACTACTGAGCCATGTTGGCTGTCGCTCATTATTCACTGGGGTACAGATGTGATATACCCCCCCCCCCCATTAGGCGACATTCGATTTTTTGCACAAAATTTAAATATTTTTCTCGTCAATGAGGCGATAATTTTTTAAGCATAGCATCCCTGGTGAAACTAACCTGTGTTTGGCGACCCGAAGGCAATCTTAGATCTGTTCAAACTTGTTTACTTGGGTTGTTTACTCGGTTTCAAGCAGGAGAATACGTATTGTTTTGTGCAATATACCTTACAGGAAAGCTTATTTTGTGTTAGTTTGAATTCAGTAGTTGTGTTTTGAAGTAAAAACTTTAGAAAATGCCAGTTTCTTCAAACTTGAACGTTAATTAAAAGTTAACTCCAATGTGGTGTGTATCTGTAACATGCCATTGTCATATGATGCATTGTTTTAGACTGAGTGTGAGGATTTATACTGTAAAAAGGTAAGTTCTTTATTTTAGAATTCTAAAAAAACTCTCACTTCCGAAATTCTTTCCTTTTACAAATCCTTGAGGGGTTCTTGTAGTTTTTAACTTTATTTTTACTGTATGTAAATTAATTTTACAAAAATAGTACAGTTATTTTGTTCTAAAAGTTAATTCTTATCGATGCCACGAATTATTTAAACATTCTATTAACGTGCCTCCTTTAGGTACTGAATTTCTGAAAATAGGTTGACTCCAGCATTTTATAAAAATATAAAGGTGTTATTTTATTTAAAATATAATAGGTATTTTGAAAGCATATCTGGATAGGAAATAAATGCATGGTATTTTTGTATTGTTTATGTTTAGGATGGTTCTGTTGAGACATTTTTACTTTTCATACATCGAGATTTGAGTAACTAAGCGCTTTTTTGGCTGAAATAGTTATTGATTTTGGGGATGTTTTTCGCTTTAAACATCGCAATTTGAATCGCCTTGCTCTTTTTTAGCAGAGCATGAGAAAAGTTTTTGTTCGATGAAATGCATGTTGGAAAATAGCTTTTATTTCTATTGGTACATATTTCATTGGTGAGCTGTTATAGTAATTTGTCAATTTAAGCATTTTAAATACTTCCTAGTAATTGTTCTTTGTGTACAAAAACTTTCTAGTTTCTGGTATTTTTGAAGCGTATATGCGGGATGTTTTTTGTAGTGGTTTTATGTTGTTTTTATATATATTGTGTTCTGAAGTGCTTTGATCATGTTTTTTTATCTGATTTTTTCCTGTAGGAGCTGAAAAAGCATTACTAAGAATGATGCATGACATATTTCATCATACATCGTTTTCTTGGCGAAACTTTCTTGGCGCCAACAGGAAAAAGTCACCAAGGGTGGGGTATATCACATCAGTTCCTTCACTGGGAACCTCAAGTACAGTGGAACCTCAGAGAACTGAACTAATGGGGGCTGAGTCCCGTTCAGATTCCGGAAGCTTTGGATTTACTGGGTGGCTAATTCAAACTCTTTTGTCATTTGTTCAATAGAGATATGAAACACTTTTATTAAGTTAATTTAACAAAGCAATTTTACCCCTGAAAAAGCAAGAGTGTTTCATAGGTCATCTACTTTACAGTTATGCCCATTAATAGCAAAGCTGTATAGCAAATTTATAGCTATAACATAATTGCTTCAATCCCTTTTTACGTTTTAAAGTGTTATTTCGTTTTCAAACCCAAATTACAGCTGTAAAAAGAAATTATTTGGTCCCTACAACTTCACTATAAACAGGACTGTAGTAGTAGAAACATTATTGTATATACAATACAGCATATAAAAATACGAAGCGAGTATACCAGTCAGTTCGTTACATCAGCTCGTCAACGAACAAAATTCAATTCTATATTACAATTCTATATTACAAGTTACAGAGCTGTATTATACATTGTATTCAATTGTTTGCTAAAAGTAACTGTCGTTAAAAAACTAACTTCATTCTTGAACTGTAATAACTGATTTTTCCTTCTCTCAAATCTAATTTTAGGCCTTCACTTCACAAACTGTTAGGAGTATTTCAAATATCAATCTCAGGGTCTTGGATTTCTGAGGTTCCATTGTAGCTCCATCCAGATCACTTTGTGATGCTAACTTGTCATTCTCGTTAACCACATGCAATCCTAAATCATTACAGTTAGGCCTGAATCTGCGTACCCTCAGATCCAACAGTGTGGGGACCACATCCCTATGGGGCTCAACGGTCGAGAAATTCAAAAAAAAAAAAGACTTGAAAAAAGTTGCACTAAGACATTAATTAACGTTGGGGAGAGGCCATACAGATTTTTTTGCAGGGAGAGGGGGGGAGACAAAATTTATAGATCTAGGTCTGATTAGTATGCTCAAAATGTCAACATATTCTGCATACTAAATTGTTTGACCCGCTGGCCTTCTACACCCAGGTTCTGACCTGGGAGGCTAGTCCGTGGATTTTAGAGATGCAGAAAATTTTCAACGCCCATTTCATATAATTAAGTAGCATGTAAAAGATCCCTTGGGGCTTAGTTTAGGGGACCCCGTTTGGCTCAGAATATCCCTCAGCTAAATTAAATTCCTAGTGCAATTTCACATCAAATGAGAGCCCAGGTGCCTCCATCTGGTGGAAACTGGGCATCAAAAACACTACTGTGTCATGCATCAGCGCTTAGTGGTGACACACAAAAGACTGATGCATTGTTAGGGAGCGGACTACGTCTGGTTATGGCCCAGACGCCTCTTGAGGTGGGTCTCTTATACAGCCCCGTTGGAAAAGAAAGGAAATTTTTTTGACTTTGCAAATCTTACCTGAATAAAACGATAAGAACCCTAAATTTCGCAATTGAATGGTCAGCTGAAATAACTTTGGATGTGAGTTTTACACTGATTTTGGTTGCCCTTGAACGAGCTATTTTTGTCAGGATTATAAAATAGTGATATAGATAGGTCTGCAGTGGAGAAGCAAAAACGGTTGGGGATTACATTTCCTTCAGGAGAAAAGGTGTTAATACTAAAATTTGACCTATGTGGGTCTCCAGAGAGATTAAAGAAACTTTAAATTATAAGCAAGCTGCTTTTTGTGGGTTTAAAGAAACTGATCAGTGTGCAGATAGGCTTCAGTATTGCAAGGCAAGGGGTCATTTTAAGTACTTGGTACAGATTCAGAAAAGAGAATTGGAGCAAATGCTAGCAGATAACATTGACTAGAATCCTAAGAGGTTTTTTGCTTAATTCTGAGAAAGTTCGAAATAGTCAATTTGTCATTGGTCGATCAGCATGGAAGTTTAATTCAAAATGGTAGAGATATTGCAAATGTACTAAATAACACCAATTTTTGTCAAAAGCAAATTATTGAAAAGCAATTTTAATACTCTGTGTATGAAGGTTATCAGTCAACACCAAATGCAAAATAAACATGTTAAGTGAATTACAAATTAAAATCAACATTAAGAGCCAAAAAGCAATAAAAATGCCAGCACTTGTTTTGAGGTAACAAGAAACCTCTTTTGCAATGCAAAAGATATAAAATTCTGGATGAAAAGACCTTTGACAAATGTTTAAAAACTTTTGCCAGATGTCTTTTCATCCATCTCTCAGATCTTATGCATGAAATTCAGAAACACACAATGGCAATTTTTATTGCTAACATTAGTTTAAAATATTTTCTTTTTGCTCAGCATCACTATAAATTTAAAATCAAATTGAAATTCTTACCATTGCTGATAAAATGATAGGAGGTAGATATGTACAGTACAAATAATATCAAACAGCCCAATGATAATCGAAATAAATCTGTAAGAAATGAATGCACTTTTAAAATTGTGCAACACACAATTTGTATTGTATAGATCATGTTTACTTTTAAGACATTGGAAAATATATACTAAATATATACAAGATTGTAAGGTCACTAGTTAAATAGTTTTTAAATACTTAAAGAATAATAAAATTCAGGATATCACTTGATGACTGAAATAGATGCAGGGACAAGCCAGGAAATTTCATTTTTTTAGCAAAATGAAGAAGCATTTCCGCGGAACGTCACCCCTTGGTAAAACGAGGATCTACTGTAGTCCCTTACAAAACTCAGAAGTGTTCTTTTTTTAACCATTGAATAAGAATAAAAGTAGCTGCATTCCTCTCCAATTTTTTTTTTTCCTGGCTACGCTGCAGACTAGTAGTTAGTAACTGTAAGTAATATGCAGCTTTTGAACTGTTCGCTTTTTTTTTTGACAAAAAATTTTAAACTGACTTAAAATTTATGCAGAAATAATAGATCCTCAATCATTGGAACGATAATCCAGAAACTGAAAAATGCTAACATCTAACAAAGTTAAGTGAATGAGTAAATGACGTTCAGCAAAAAAAAATTAGTACAAACACTTTTATTCACCGAAAGTATTCTTACTTTTTTAAAAATAAACCACTTAATTTTGCCCTAAATTTTATGAGCTCATAAATTTCAGACTTACGTCCACATCTAAGGGTGAAAATGCAAAGCCAATTGATGATTAATTTCCGCAACAGTCGAATGTTCCTAGAAAAAGATCAAAGGTAAAAATCATGCACACAACAGAACACAATAGCAAATTTTTGTAAACAATTTTTCAGAATTATGATCTCAAAATAATTTTGAAAAAGATTTTAATGCATTCATTTCCCTTTCATACCACGTAGCTGATCAATTACAATACCTGAGCATTGTAATACTGTTATAACTTTTCATTCACTATCATCCAAGTGTCAGAAACTTTTAATAGTCAAAAAGTTAGAAGCAAAAGTAAAACAAGGACATTCGCATTGCCGTCGCCGTCTTAACGACGTCTTGCTCAAGTTGCGCTACAATTTACGACAATCTTTAAAAGCGAAAGTAAACAAAACAGAAATAAAAATATAATGTTGCCATTTTAAAATACAAAAAAATTGTAAGAAAACTTTAAAGGCTTAAACTTTTATGCATTTGACGTCATTCTGGAGGACAAGCAACCATTGATGACACTCGTTAATAATGAGCCTCTACTTTCTACTGTTCCACTTTCGCACCAAAGGCGGATCCAAGGGGAAGCAAAGGAGTTATAACTCCCCCCTTTGGGTTCAAAGTTACATTTAATTTTTAGCTGTGTAGAATTTTTATTTCGAAATATCCCAAATTTGCTATTAATCCTTCAGATCCAAGTAGCCAAAAATATACTTACTCACAGAAATCCCCTCAATCCCCCCCCCCCCACCTCATTCCAGACACTAATAGTTTGCCTCGGATACAATGGAGGATTAGTCTTCTTTGTGGTCTAGTTTTTATAAATTTTGCAAGGTAGTGGTTTTTATTGTTTGTTTTTCTTTAACAAATCAAGATTCTCCCAAAGTTTCAGAAACATTCTGCCACTAGAAAGGCATTATTCCTGCTCTCCTGCTCATATCCATAAGTACAAAGAGCATGGGCGGATCTAGGGAGGAGGCCAAGGGGGTCACGGCCCCCTCCAAGAAAATTTCAAGAATAGATAAAATCCCTGTTTTTTGAGCAAAAATACAAGACAATTCCCTTATAATACATACAAAGTCTAACAATAAGGAAAACAATGAGAGAGGGCCATGGCCACCCTGAGAAAGTTTTAAAAACAGTTAAATACCTTTTTTACAGCTAAATATTTAAAAAATCCTTATTATCCTCGAAGTCCAAACAAGGATATAAAAACAACGCCGGGGAGCCATAAAACCACACTGAGGAAGTTTCAAGTATAGTTTTTTAAACCCTCTTTCCTAGCTTCAGTTCAAAAAAAAATTCAGTAATTCATGTGAAGCTTAACAAGAACGGAAACAATGCCAGAGGGAGGCATGGCCACCCCACGAAAATTTCAAAAATATCAAGTGCATACCAAATATTTGGATTCATTTAGCATAATGAGCTCGTCTTGTTAGATGTGGTTACTTCCCTCACGGGGAAAAGAAAAGGGATATGCTTTAGTAAGTGTCCGATAAAAAGTTATACATTTAATGATTGTGCACTAAGTTAAAGTTAGATTTAAGTTTCAACCTGGCTTTATGCAGTGCTATGTAATTATTCTTCATTTCCTTTTTAATATGTTACAGTTGCGTAGCGTAGGGGGGAGGCAAAGGGGGAACTCGCCCCGGGTGGCACTTTGCTAGGGGCGGCAAATTCTGTAACACTACATTAACATCGAAAAGGTTTTTTATATTATTATTATTATTAAGACGGCGCTTAGCTAGGGATGTATCACTAAATCAGCATCACAATGTTTTGTTTTTTTTAATTCTTCAGTTCTAACTTGTCTCGGGAATTTTTTCTCCTTGAGGCACGAGCACGAAATGCTGGATACTGACATGCATGGGGACCATTATCACTGGCGTTGACATAGAAAGACGAGAAGAGAGAGCACAATCTCGTTGGAGAGGATTATAAATCACAAAGATCCACAAGCAGGCAGGGGCGGACTGGGTTCCCCAAAAGGGTGCCAACCTTAGCTACCAAAGGGCAAGAAAGAACTGAGGTTCAAGGGCGCAAAGATTTTAAAGTTGCAAAAATAAACGAAAGCGCACAGGTTTGATGGCGTGAAAAAACAAAGGCGCACAGGTTCAAGGGCGCCAAAAATAAAAAAAAATAAAGTAAACGAAGTCGCACAGGTTTGAGGGAGCCAAAAAAAAAAAAAAAAACGAAGGCACACAGAGGACGTTCGAGGGCACATCGGCCAGTAGGCCAGTCCGCCCCTGCAAGCAGTCACTGATAAACTAACGTGATTACGCCTCCACGTGTTTCCCTTGACGGGACTTAAAAAACCTTATGCTCCCTCGGTTTTTTTCGCCCCTGTTCCTGAGTTCCTCCCCCCCCCCCCTTTTTCGCTCTCAAACCTGAGCGGGTTTTTTTTTTCCCGTCCTCGAACTTTTTTTTTTTTTCATTTTATTTTATTTGTGCCAGCGAACGTGTGCGCATTCGGTTTTTTCCCTTTATTTATTTATTTTTTTTTTCAGCCCTCCCCTCGAACCTATGCGCCTGTTTCTTTCTGCGCCCTCAAACCTGTACTCCTTCGGGAGTTTTTTTTTTCTCTTTTTCATTTTTTTCCCTCCCTCAAACCTGAGCGCATTCTCTCTTTTTTTTTTTTTTTTTTTTTTTTGCGTCCTTGAACATGTGCGACTTCGGTTTTATTCATTTATTTATTTCGCCCTGGAACCATTTTCACCTTTTTTTTTTTTCATTTTATTTCAATTGTGCCCTCGAACCTGTGCGACTTTTTTTTTAATTTGGCCCTTTAAACTTGTCGCCTTTGTGTCTTTTTTTTTTTTTTTTGCTCTTTGAGAGTCAAAGTTGGCACCCTTTTAGGGGACCTAGTCCGGCCCTGGTAGAAAGATTCATTTTTGGGTCCAAAACGTAAATTTCGAATAAAAAAAGAACTATTCATCGAAATTTTTTCGATAATGTCTATAAACCTTCCCAGCACTAACCTAGACAAACTGCAAAATTTAACGAAATCTGTCCGGTAGTTACTGAATTTACCTCGTACATACACATTTGGATTTTGTGTTTTATTAATATAAAGAAGATATTAATGCTAAATTATAGGCACACTTAATTTCATTCTTAATCTTCAGTGTGATCGTAACTTCAATAAATATACATAATCCGGGAAGGTTTGTGACTGAAGATCCGTGATGCGACTTATATGCAACATACGGTGCTTCAAGATTTATTTATTTTTTTTTAAATTTATATTTATTTCATTTTAGTTAGTTATTTATTCATATTTATTTTTAGTATTTTTTTTTTTTTTTGTCAACCTGAACTTTTTTTCCGACATGGGGATTATAGAAGTGAAGCCAATACTTGGATTTTACATCGAAAAGTAAATGATTGTACATCAAAAAGTACAATCGAAAATAAACTGAAAAAAAAAAAAACAGTTCGTTTTGATGATTTTTTAAATATTTTAGGAGGGAGTACCACCATGAGAGAGGGTCCTTCCTTGCTACAAATGCTCATCTTTTTAAACTTTTCTCTAGTACCCCAGAAGAATGTTAATGATCAATATAATGCTCCCTCCCACTCCAAATAGAAATATTGGTTTAGAAAAAAATTGGGAGGGGGAGGAGATTGATCTCCAGAACTCCAAAACGGGGTGGGTAATAGGAGGAAACAGCGGTCATATTTGCAGGTCCGGATCTATAAATTTTGAACCCCCTGCAACGAAATCTGCAGGGCCTCTCCCCAGAAGTGAGCAGTGTATACTTGCGACATTAACAAGTCTTAGTGCCAGTTTTTTTTTTTTTTTCTTCCAGTTTCTTGGGCCGTCGGGCCCTTTAAGGCCGTGCCCTCCCCCTGCTGGGTCTGAGGGTACGCAGATCCGGGTCTGTATGTTTGGATTCAGGGGGTCATTTTAAAAAACTACCATTTTATACAACATTTTACAGAAACGACTGATACAATCGATATTGATAGTGTTATTAAAGAATTTCCGTTGATGAAAAGTGGAAAATTAAAATTTTGGGTTAAGAAGAAAAAATCTTCTCAAGTATAAAAAAAATGTATCGATCAGGTAATTTATAATCATGTTTTTTTCTTCTTCCTTTCAATAAAAGGTTTAAGAAATACGACTAATATACAGTTTTAGATCATGTTTTAAATGTTTTTATCTAGGGAAAGTATTATCTCTCTTAATGACTTAATGCAATAATGTTTGAAAAATATTTATTAGAATTTTTCGATTAACAGTATTTCCTGTTGAAGTAAGATTATATTAAAATGTTAAACATGTTTCAGATAGTAAAATCTTGTTTTCGTTCTGTAAAATAGAAAACACGTCTTTTTTTGTTGTGTGGGGGGGGGGGCATATAGCAAGACAATGTAAGAGGAGCGGCAAATTTAAAGCCTGCCCCGGGCGGCAGAAACCTACGCTACGCCGCTGATGGGACCCTCCAAACCACTCCTCTTCCTCTTGTTAATATTACCAAAGATCGTCTACAAACCACGTTTTAAAAAATAACTTATAAAAGTTTCCAGGGGAAGGTCTTACACATCTCATTTTCGAAAACATCGTTCAAGATTGACCTAAATTTTGTTTTAATGGAGTTTCAAAAGACTTTCGGGTGAGAACTCCTCTCTCCCTAACATCAATGAAAGTCTTCAAGTATTACGTTTCTGGAGCTTCAATTTCGAAAAATTGCTGGTCCTCTAACAGTTACTCATGAATCATAGATTGCCTACATTTGCAATTTGAAGAGTTCAATTTTGAAAAACATTTGGGAGTGGACCTCAGACTAGCAACCCTTAACCTTACCAAATATAGTCTAGAATGCGTTTTTAAGTATATAAATTAGCAAAGTCTCCTGGGATGGGCCTTTTAATCTCTCCTTCCCTTAATATCACCAAAAATCATCTAAAACAGCCTTTTTAGAGTTACAATTTCGGGAGGGGGGCACTCCAAACCTCTTCTCCCCTACCATTACCTAAGATAAGTCGAATGCATCTTTAAGATTGCAAATTTAAAAAAAAAATCTTGGTGTAGGCCCTCACGTATCATCACGAAAAGATCGTATTAAACTGCGTTTTTGACTCTACAATGGCAAAAAAAAAAAAAAAAAAACCGCCGGAGAAACCCCGAACCTCCCTCTTCTTAACATTATTGGAGATATTGTTTGCTTTTTTAAGGTTTCAATTTCGAAAAATGGGCGGAGGGGGTCACACCCGAGCCCTTAATATTCCGAAAGACAGTTAAAATGCATTTCTAAGATTACAAATCACAAAAATTTCCTTAGATAAGCCCTGAAATCTCTCTTCCCTCTAACATCATCAAAGATCGTTTAAAACTGCATTCTTATAGCTACTATTTCGAAAAATAGATAGGGGAGCTCCACCGAACCTCTTCTCCCATTACAAAAGATCGTCTAAAATTTACCAAGGGAGAAACTCCCAGGCCCCATTTACTTCGGAGTTAATATTATACTTACGGTTGGCTCATATCGGCTACTTCTTAAATCAGAAGTCCTATACAGTCGTCTCAGAACACAGTACTGATTACAGGAATACCACTTTGAAACGACGATATATGCACACTTTGCACACGTTCGTTAAGAAAAGAGGAAAATTATAGGGAAGGTTACAGCCTTTATGTTAAACTTGCGTCGCCTAGTGAAAATTCCTTAAAAATACTCTAGTTAAAGGTGAGCTACATTAATATTTGTAAAATTCAAAAATTTTCCAAAGCATCTTATTTTTCCAAATGGACCCCCTCCAAGAATTCTGTCAGGATCCGCCCCTGACAAAAAGTCTAAAATTATAAAAGCTGTAGAAATGTACGACCTACACTGTAAAAACGATTCAGAGACGTTTCTGGAAAATAATGGGCAGCTGATGTGCCAATTTCTGCCAGTAAGATATCTTGCAAAATCCAGGAATATTTTCCGCTAAAATTCAGTAACCTTCCTGAAATTATCCCGAAAAATTCAGTAATCTTCCCGTTTAAAGCCAGTCGTGTCACTGGAACTTCAGCGTAATCTTATGTGGGATAATTTAACAGCTCGGCACTTTCCTAATTTATCAAGACAGTTTCAAAAGCAGTATTGCAACCATGGCCAAGGTTACGCCAGCATTGCAAGTATCAAACATCTCAATTGATTGCAATTTTTGCAAAGCTACGTAGTCCAAAGACTACTTGCTTCCTTTGGGGATATTATCAGTCTGGAACAACCGTAGTCGAACTGAAACCGATATATCTTATAAATACTCTCAGTTATTCTTTAAACTGGGAGCAAAAATATTTTTTACAATAGAGAAAAGTCAGCATTTGTGCAACTTGTAGCAATTCAGGAAACTTTTTGACAATGATACCTGATATTTTTGGGAAGTGGATAAAAACCATTGGATTCCCGAAACGTTACACGGAAAAAATCAGTAACGTTTCGGAATTTTTTTACAGTGTATTCTTAGAACCTTCACAGCTTGCTGCAGTGGCTTAAGCGTAACTACGTAAAGCAAGACCCGCAACGCAAAAGGTCCCGGAGCCGGAAGGGGTCGAAAAATTTTTGAACTTTGTTTACATTTGAAATTTATTCAATTTTTCAGTAAATTAACTTAGTTTGCAAAGTTTATATTGGTTCTGAAGCCCCCTATAGCCCCGGGGGACCATGGGCCCCCGATAAAGATATTGGGAGTCCTAGGCCAAAAAAAATTTCGGGCCCTTTTTTTTTAGCCAAACATAACAATTTTTGCCATTTGCTAAAACAGTTTTATCCATTTGGGAGCATTCAATTAGCAGGGACTCTAGGCCGCGGCCTCGTTGGTCTATTCACTAAACAGGTCCTGAATAGAGAGAAGGGGGACCACGGCTCAACTTCCATGCGTGAAATCAAAACATGACTCGATGAAAAAATTCTCATATTGCCCACCCTCACCTGCCACGGAGAGAAGGAAAAATCCCTGAAAGAAAAGGAAAACGTCCTAACCGTACCGGAGCTCTGAAAAAGACAGCCAAGAGAAGTTTTTGGGTGGGACCTAGATTGGGGAGGAGCGGAGTCGGACAGAGCCCGAAAATTTGTGAGCTTTGTTTTAATTTAATTTTAATGATTTTTTCCGTAAAACAAAGTTAGTTTTAAATGCTTGTATTGACTATTGCCCCCCCCCCCCTTCTCTAGGACCCAGAATCTATTGACTTTGGGCTCTAGAGCATATTGAACTAGGGTCCCCGATTAAAATATCGGGAGTTCTAGGTCAAACACTTTTTCAGGAACCTTTCGCAGCCAAACATTACAATTTTTGCCATTTGCTAAAACAGTTTTAGACATTTTAGGTGCCCCGAAGCAGCAGGGGCTCTAGGCAACGGTCTTGTTGACCTATTCAGTAAACAGGCCCTGAGTAGAAAGAAGGGGGCCCACGACTCAACTTTTATGCGCGAAAACCAAACCTTCAGTGCGAAAAGTATCATATTGCCCTCTTTTAAGGCCACCTGTCACGGAGAGAAGGAAAAATCCCTGAAAGAAAAGGAAAAGAAGGAAAAAGTCCTGACCGCATGGGAGCCCGGAACCAAGAGAACTTGTTGGGTAGGATCTGGAATGGGGGACCCAGTTGTCATTCAGCACTCTGCCCTAGCGTCACACAGTCATACATTAAGAAAAATCTCACAACTAGCAGAGATTTATGCCCGTGGAATGTCAAGGTTTGTATAAAACCTTATTAACGAGTGATAGGAGTAGATAGGAGTGAAAATTTGAAGTTACTCAACTGGAACAGGGCCGTTTTCTTTTTAAGGTGGACTGAAAAAAAATGAATTTCCGGTTTTCGAAACGTTCAAGTCATTTTCGTCAAAAGTGAAAATGAGCAAAAAGCATTACTGTAACTCCTGTCGAATATTCCGAACATCATTATACTCTAATACAAGAACACGGCGCAAAATACACAGGACATATAAGCGCGGAAAAGCTGAAATTACACAGCATAAAATTACTGATTTCTTCATCTAATGAGCAGCCCAGTCACTTGACAATTTGGTTGTTATTGGTTACGACAGAACCAACACCAAATACTGGTGACAGGAGGTGTAATTTTTCGTCTAGAGTTAAAAAGTCAATATCAGGAAAAGTGCCAATTTGGTCATGGAAATTTTCGAGTTTTAAAGATACACATCTGTAATAGATTTTTTAAATATTATGGGCAAGGTCAAAGTGAACATTTAACGCGATTTAAGGAGGGGGGGGGGGGTACTTTATTGTTACAGATCTGATGCGAATGTTACAGGTCTGACAAATATATTACAAATTTTTATACTTAATGGGCATGATACATTACCTGTATAATTTATATGAGTAATATAATATAAATATGTATAAATATCGCTCGTTTGGAAAAAGAGTGCCACAATAAGAAATTTTTAATTTATTTTTTATGTATTTATTTTACTTTTTTTTTCACTTAAAGGGCTTCAAATGACGTTATCTTTGGAAAATAATGACAGATTTTTGTTCTAAAGCGCAATTCAGACAGCGTCCGCACATCATGTTCACCATATAAAGCGGACAGACTTACGTTTTCCGAAAAGGGAGAAGCATTCATACATTGCGAACGCGAGAAAAGCACATGTCAGTACTCTCACCCAATAGAGAGAGCGCGCTCATCTCGTGGAGACCAATGAAATGCGACTCCCAACTCTACGGATGTCAGATATCTGGCTTCTCGTCTCGTCGACGGGTCCCGTACAATACGGCTTGCTGTCATAGCAACGCCGATCGAAAACTGGTTTTGGGGAGAAAAAAGCGGAGCTCACGCGCCGTACGGACGCAGTCTGAATGTTGCTTAATATTAACCACTGGATAGCAGGTCCCGACTAACTGAAAGTGAGGCTCTAGGCCCACAATAATTTGGAGGCCCCTTGAAGACTCTATAGCCGATTGCAGTGGTTGATTTACAGGCTTGGGGCCCTTCTGCGAATGCATTTATGGGGGACCTCTTTGTCTATCACAGAACTACATAAATAATTTATCATGAGCATTTATGTATCCCTTTCGGGACCCTCATAACTGTAATACGGTAAATTCTCTACTGGCAGAATTAATAAAAATTCTCCTTTAAAAAAGTTTTTTTTCCCCAACAAATCATAATTTAAAAAATACATGTATTTTTGTATAACTGTAATGTTATGCATAATTTTGGGGCCCCTTAGGAAGATAGGGTCCCAGGCCTAGTTGGCCTGTGCGTTAATCAGGCCCTGCTGGAGAGCACACCAAATTTGAAAATCCGAGAAAGAAAGCACTTTCTCAATGTTCAAATATTGGAGCATCGTATTAAAGCTGAGGCTTTTAATGTTAATGTTTATTAGATCACAGCTTTCAACCAACTTTAATATCTTTGCTGAAACTGTGAAAGAATTAATTCTGTGTTTTTTCCCACTTTATCGCTATACCAAACTAGCATGGGTGCAAGTTTGGTGATGTGTTCAAGACGGAAAATATTTTCAGCCCCCCGCCTCAAGCATGCGTGCTTAAGGAAAAATTTATGTGTGTAAATGGTGTAGATTTTAGCAATGTTAGTTTTGGAATCTGATTTCAGTTTTAAGCTTTTGACTTTTCTAACAACACGAATTTAGTTTAGATTGTAATATTTAAGCGTTTTGATGTTGTAATTCCAACAGGGGTGCCTATCCCCCCCAAGCTCAATAGCGCAAATTCCCCCCCAAAAATTTTCACGCTTTCGAATCGGGTTAAACATAAATTTTTAAAGTGTCTAACTTCCAGTCGGATTCACGGGGGGGGGGGGGGGGGGAGCGCTAACAAATACCATTTGAACTTAAATATTGTTGGATTGTTCCGCCTCGCCTTCCCAAAATTTACAACGTGGACCTTGAGTAAACAAGTTTTGGAGACCCCTGAGTTTTGCTGCACCTTTTTTTCTTTTTCTTTTTTCAAACGTATGAATAATTACAGGGAGAGTGGATTCAACTTTCTGTTTAGGGATGGAGTCATTACTAGATGTATGAAATATGAACCTTGAAACGGAAATATAAGTCATTTAGCTAGGGGGTCCGGGGGTGTCTCCCCCGGAAAATTTTCGAAATTGTAGTTTTAAAACCACGAGTTAGAGACACAGTTTTAGACGATCTCTGGTGATGTTTGGGGGATAAAAGGTTCGATGGCCTCGTTCCAGTAATTTTTCAATATTGAAACTTCAAAAACGCAATTGTAGTCTACCGTTGTGTTAGGGAGAGGGTCGAGTTCGGGGGCTCTCCTCCGATAAGTTTTCAAAAGTGTAGTTCTAAAAACGCAGTTTTTGACTATCTGTGATAATGTTAAGGAAAAAAGAGATTCAGGGGCTCGCCCCGGAAAATTTTCGCAATAAAATCTTAAAAACCCTATTTTAGGCTATCTATGGTTAGGGAACAGGCAGTTTTCTGAAATTGATCCTCTAAAATTACAATTATAGCCGACCTTTGTGACGTTAAGAAAAAGAGTTTCCGGAAGCTCTCCCGCAATTTTCTCGAAATTGAAGCCCTGAAAATGAAATTTAAGACGATCTTTAATAATGTTGACGAGAGTGGGGGAAGGGAGAGTGGCGCTCCACTTAAATATTCGAACTTGTAGCTTTATGTAGAAACGCAGTTTTGATAGATCTTGATCAGGGCCGTCGCTAGGTCAAAAAACGGGGTGGGGGGGGGGGGAGTACGCATTTGGCGGAACCTTAATTGTTTCAAACGCATGGTTCCAATATTCAGAGAGAGAGAGAGAGAGATTTAGCTTCTGGTTTAACACAGATTGTCATTTTACTGGATCTTAATACTAGCAATATAAATTTAATTGTAAGGAGAATAATCAATCAGAAATAGGGGGTGTCGGAGGGCTACCTCCTGGCATTTTTTCGAAATTGAAGACATAAAAACGCAGCTTTAGACTATATTTTAAGTTGGAGAGGAGTAGAGAAGAGGTCCAATATATCCTCTACCGATAATTTTTACCCAAATTTAGGTTCCCAAAACACAAACGTACGTTATATTTGATTATGAGAGCGGGTCCGGGGGCTCTCCCCCGGCAATTTTTCAAGATTGTTCGTTGAAAAACTCGGTTTTAGACGATCTATGGTGATATTACAGGAGGAAGAGACTCGGAGTCTCATCCCCTGATAAATTTTCAAACTTCTTCAAACTCCAAGCACGCAATTGTGAATTATTTCTGATTATGAGAGGTAAAGGGGGGTCCGGGGGCTCTCCCCCGGGAAAAATTTGATAATTGTAGTTCGAAACATGCAGTTTTAGACGATTTATAGTGATATTAAGGAGAATAAAGATGCGAACGCCATCCCTCCAAAAGTTTTTGAAAATGAAAGCTTTAAAATGTGGTTGTTGACTTTTTTGTTAAAATGGAGTGCATTGCCAGTTTCTTGAAATTAAAGCTCCGAAAACGTAATTTAAGCTTTACTGAACTTACTTCACTAAAGGAGGAGGGGGGGAGTTTTGAAGGGGCTCACGCACAGAAATGTTTCGAAATTGAAGCACTAAAAACGAGATTTAAGACGTTTTTCGGTGATGTTGGCGAGAGAGAGAGGAGCATTTTCTCGAAAAATTTCCGATCTGTAAAAAACGCAGGTTTAGAAGATTTTTGATAATGCTAATGTTAATGGGTGGAGAGATTCGGAGTCCTCCCCTGAAAAATTTTCAAAATTGAAATTCAATTAACGCAATCGTAGGCGATTTTAAATACTGTTAGAGGGGTGAGAGGTTTGGAAGATCTCCCTCGAAAAATTTTCTGAAGCCTTAACAATAAAATTTTTGAGGATCTTTGGTAATATTAGGAGGAGGACAGGTTCGGGAGACCTCAGGGAGTTTTTTTTTAATTAAAGTCCAAAAGATGAAATTTATTCGGTCGTGAATGATGATGATTGATTAATTGAGAGGGCATTTCTCGGGGGTTACGTTGGGAACACTCTCATGATTTTCGAAACTGCAGCCCTACATACTCATGTGCCGGCCATTTTTAATGACGTTAAGGCAAGGAATGGGGTTTTAGAACGTTTTCCCGGAATTTTTTCAAGGCCTAAATTTTAAAAACTCAATTAATGACCAGCTTTGGGGACGTAAAAAGAAGGAATTGGAGTTCTCCAACCTCAGTTTGGCTACTTCCTTAGGTCTTATTTATTCCACTTCATTTTATTTTAAATGTTCCTCCTGCATCTCTTGATTAAGCTTTGGTTTACTTATGATTTTTACTTTCAAACATTTAGAACTTCTGGTGTGATCATTCATCACAATACTTTGAATCTCTCTTAGCATTAAACCGTTTTTTTTTTCTCTCTCTCTCTCTGTTTCAAATATATTTCGGCGACCCAGGCATTTTTCTCCATTCAGCAACGATTTTCAGAACAACATTTTTCATCAAAAAAATTACTTATGGGAATGTTTCGATGACTCTTATGAAGTCATCCTATTTATTTATCCTTTTTTTTTTTTTACTGAAGAACCATGAAGCATGGTTTTGTATAACCAGGGCAGCCGAGAGGCAAGGCGTGCACCGGTTCTCCCTCCTATTATGCTAATTTTACTCATGCACAATACTTTAGTTTGAGCCAGGCCCATAGTTTCCGACTAGGCAGACATACCCACTCTACGGTCTAGTGAATATTGCACTGAATACTATTTTTTGCGTTAAAAATGTTTGAAGCGCACATTTCCGCGGCCCTTACTTTGATAATCTTAATAAAAGAGAATCATGGATGCTCCTAAATTGTATCTTAACATTACATTTTCCATTCAAATTTTACTGAAAAAATACTTTTTGTCACTATTTTTACAGTTGTTCATTTGTATTTACTATTTTAATTTTTTAAAACAACGAAGAGTTTCCTTTTTTCTTCGTTTGTTACATCGCCAAAAGGAAATTGGCGGCCTCACTTATGAAAAACTGGGGGGGGGGGGGGGTAGCATCCCCCCCCCCTTGGCGTCGGCCCTGATCTTGATAATGTTAGTGGAAGGTGAGTTTCGGTGCCATTCAACCGGCAGTTTTTCGAAATCTCTCTCTTATAAATGTTTCAAAATTGCAGTTATAGAAACGCAGTTTTAGATGACTCTTGATGATAAAGATGGTGTTATTTGGGCGTTACAGTGAGGGGTGCTCTCCTGAAAGTGTTCCAAAATTGAAGTTACATTGTCAAAAAGGCTGGATAGCACACAGATACCCTGTGACAGATATTCTTCGGAAATCCTTAAAAATGGATTCAGCTATTTAGCACACATGGAAAATCAGAACTCGAGAATTTTAACGAATCAAATATCCTTCTATGCATATCAAATACCTTCTATGCTTCCATCAGCGAAAACCAACATCACTGAAAGTTTTAATAAAAATCATCTAATGATAAATTGAACCAATCAGTTTAAAAATGGTGAGAAGATGATAGTAAAGTGAAATGAGAAACATCTACATAAACTTCATCTAGTTTATGAAAAAACTATAGCAATTGTCGATTAGAGGGATTAAAAATATGTTACTCGCAAACTTCAAAACTAGTTCTTAACGATTGTCAAGGTGCAAATGAATCAATGAAAGACCAGTGCATAGTGGTCAGAATTATTACAAACAATAAATTAAGGAGAGGGGAAAACTTTTTATTTTAGTCATTTTTGATCTCTCTCCCTCTCATCACTGTCACACGTATTCGTCATGCAGAATTGTGCTACTTCCGGAAGATTTATAATAAATTAAACAGAAAGCAAGTCGTCTGATCCAGCTTTGAATCGGGCACCAGCTCCATCCCGTCTCTGATGTTCCCTTTATTGAAAAGAGACACGGGTATTAAATTTTGGAAAGAGTACGTGAAAAAAAGTATTACTTATGCATCTATTTCTTGTTGAATACGTTTAAATATTTTTTCCTTCCAAAAATCAAAAATTTCATGTTCTAAAGAAGATCAAAACTCCTGGAAAAAAATTCCATCCCCCCCCAAAAAATTTTGATGGCGCAACTTGCGCCATAATCCCCCCCCCCCCTGTGGGCACCCCTGAATTCCAAAAACCTAAAAGCCGCCAATAACGGGGACTCTTGGGGGTTTTTCTCCAGAATTTTTTTCAAATTGAAGTCCAAAAAACGCAATAGTAGGACATTTCGATAAAGTTCAGGGAAAGGAGGGGTTCAGGGACTCTCTAACATCATTTTTTTCAAACTGATTGCCTCAAAATCACAATATTAGGCGACCTTCAAAAATATTAGAGAGGGGGGGGGGGGCGCTCTGGACTCTCCTCGAAATTGAAGCTTTAAAAACGAAATTGTCCTCCATCTTTCATAACGTTTATACGCTTTTTGAATGCATTATCGAAGGGATGGAGTTCAGGAACTCTCCTTCGGCAATATTTCGAAATTGAAGTTCCAAAAACGCAATTTTAGACGATGTTGGATAGGGCTAAAAGCATTAGGGGCTCCCCGCCGTTAGTGTTTTGCCAATCGCAAACATTTTTATTGCAGCAATAAAATCGCTTGGGACATAAGATTTTTCACTTTTGCAACATAAATCAATTCTGATCGGAAAGTCTACCCAAGTTAATGCCAATTTAACCAGAAAAGAAGGAAAGGTGGGGAAGGGTATGGGCCACTAATGATAATAAACTGGCACCATTCCCCCATAGTCTTCATTTGGAAATAAATTATTTCGTAAGATAGCAGGTGGTGAAATTAGCCATAAAAAAAAAAAACCACTTCAGTGAAGTAGATACATTTTTTAAACGAGGTATACTTTCCAATATTCATCAATTAAAAAAAAATCAATAGGGGAACTGAATCCTCACCCCAGGGAGGGCCGCCGACTCACATCCCTCTTAAATCACTCAAATATAGCCTAAAGTGGCATTTTAAATATTTCAGCTTCGAAAAATTTTCGGAAGAGAACTCCCGAACCCCTTCTTCTGAATTTGCCACAAATATCCTAAATTTGAGTTTTAAGAGGCTTCAGTTTCTAATACTTTTTTTTTCTAGGAACAGTACCCCCCTTACCTATATACATGACTTATGACCGCCTAAAAGTTTTAATATTTTAATTTCGGAAACTTTTTGAAAGAAGCTTCCAACTCCCTTCCCCCTTAAGTTATCTAAAGATATCCCAAAACAGAGCTCTTAAAATTTCAGAAACAGAACAGGCTGGGCGGCGGAATACCCTCCCCCCCCTCTCTCTCTCTGTTTATTAAAGCAGTATAAGTTTGTGTTTAAAATTTATTTTTCTATTGAAAGAGCAACTCCCCTCCCTACATCACCAAAGACAACACGAAGTTTTAATACTTCAATTTCGAAACTGTTCCGAGAAAGACCCCCGAATTCCCTAACTCTAAACTCACTCAAAAATAGCCAAATTAACAGTTTAATACTTCAGCATGGAGAAATTTTCGGGGAAGAAACCCCCTCCCCCGAACTTCTTCCCCTAAGTTCACTAAATTTGACTTAAATTGGCGATTTCCCCTATTCATCACCGAAGTTTAAAAAATTTAAGTTCTAAAACTTATTGAGAGAAGACCTTCGAATTCCTTCCTTAGTCCCCAAAGATAACCTAAAGCTGAGTTCTGAATACTTCAGCTTCGAATTTTTTTCGGGGAAGGGGAACCCCGAATCCCAAGACGGTCTAAAGTTGAGCTTTTAAGACTCCAGTTTCGGAATTTCGCCTAAACGGAGCCCCCTCCCCCTTGACATTGCCAAAGACAGCCTAAAAGTTTTAAGACTTCAATTACAAACACTTTTCGGGAGAGGGTCCCAAATTCCCTTTTTCCTATGAAACTTAAGTATAGCCTCAAACAGTTTTTAATACATCAGATACAAAACATTTTCCGTTTAGAATACCAAAACCTTCTCAGCAATTCACCAAAGATTGCCTAAATTAGTGTTTTTAAGACTCCAATTTCCGATTTTTTTTTAAAACCTCCCCACACCATTAAAGACAGCCTCAACATTTTTGACTTTTAAATTTTTAAGAGTTTGCAGTGGGAAAATCCCGAACCACTCCTAGCTTCAAAAACGACTTTCAATTCAGTTTTTCGATATTTTATTCTGGATCCCTTGAGTAGCCACCCCCCTCCCTCGTTTTAGATTGTCCAAAAATACAAACGTTTTAAGACCTCAGTATCGTGGGCTAATTTGCGGACTCACTCTCTTTGCAAGAGCAGAGTTTTTTTCGCAAATTCGTGTTGCCGTTATTTTTCTCGTTTCCTTTTCTTTCTCTCGCCCCCCCCCCCCGTCTCCCCTCATATTTCCATTCTAGCGAGTGTTAGATTGGAAGACATTAGAATTTAGTGATTCCTCAAGTCCAAGAATATTTTACCAGAAACATGTTGAAAATGCAGGAACATCCATCGGTGTTTCAAAACAAGCTCGAAAATTTCCCCCGAGTCTTTCCAAAATTCCCATTTTCACTAAAATCTTTAAAGTCCCTGATAGTTCCCGTTTTGCCAGGTGTGCGGACGCGCTATGTTGTGGCGTAAACATTTCACTCGTCAGCAATCACTCTCAATCGGGGGTTTAGATTCAACTCTAAGACATTTTTTGAAAAAAAAAAAAAAAAAAAACGAAAGGATGATCGAAAATGGAAAGAGAAAAGGCTAAATTTTCAAATAGAAACGATTAATTAGATAAATCAGGGAGAATAATGAGCAACTTCGCGGTCTGCAATGCAGTGAGTTGGAAATAATGGAGCGAGTCTAAAAGCCATTCCTTCCAAAAGCACGTTGCAAACAAAACAAG
Organism: Uloborus diversus; assembly: GCF_026930045.1. Lineage (NCBI taxonomy): Eukaryota > Metazoa > Arthropoda > Arachnida > Araneae > Uloboridae > Uloborus > Uloborus diversus. The sequence continues at coordinate 61,857,012 of NC_072738.1, forward strand.
CTCATGGTTGAAAATCGAGAGAGTGTCGATGTAAATTCGTAGTTATGGAACGGTTCAGTAATTAAAGCATATTTTTTTAAACACTCAATTTTTCTTTCTTAAGTAAAAACTGAAGGAAAGTCATCGAATTTCTTTCCGTCCCGACCTCCGTCTTGGACATTTTCTCCAGGACGGAAATCCGTCCTGAGAAAGAAGGTCTTGCACCCATGCAAACTATAGTAACTATATGCTCGATCGCTACCAGTTTTTACAAAAGATCTTCTTTAACCCACAAACCTTCCAAACAAAGACTTCTAAGGACGAATGTTTGTTGCAAAAAAAAACAATGAACGTGTTTGCAAGCCAACATACTCCGTTAAGAAGATGGATGCTGACTGTTCTTAAAAAATTACCGATTTAATTACACAATTTGAAAAAGTTACCTCGACTCGTTTAAAGAAACGCTGTATACATTTCTACCTTTTTTTTTTTTTTTAAACAGTGAGAGTGTAGGGGTTCATAAGAATTGTTTTGGAATAATAAGAGGATTTGCCTTTTTCTTACACTCGATTTCTTTAAAGGAAAGATTTAAAAGGAACGACCACGACATGAGATGTAGAACGTAACAATAATTTATTTTCATTTATATATGTACATAGGATCAATACTATAATTATTACACAGCATAGTATCTTCACTCTTGTCCAACAAAAGTTGCAAAACATCTTTCAATAAACCAGACACAATTTTACATTAACTATAAACAGCATCATCGTCATTCTAAAACCATAGGCTGCGGATATCCATCAGCCAGCATAAAATAAACATTTCTTTCTAAATTTAACATGTCAATCTGCAAAAACTTTAAATTTTGTTGCAGATTGATATGTTAAATTTAGAGAAATATCCCGTACTCGTATCCATCCTGTTTTTCAACATAATTTATAAAACATAGAAAGAAAGAATTTTTCAAAGAAGTAAAACGATTGCTTTGTAAACAGGAAACCATACGATAGTGTAATAACGAAAAAAAAAATCTAAACAAGTAGCAATCGAAAGACCATCGTAAAATATGTTTTTGGACGCATGAATTATTTGCCCGCTTGTCCCCATTATAGAAATATGAGTCTTAAAGTCTGCCACAATTTTTAGAAATGTCGCTAAATTTAGCGAGTTTTGGTGAGTAATGGAGGATATATTTCTGACGCTTTGCAGATTGATGTCCTGTCACATGCAGAGTGAAATCGCCAAGGTATCTACAATTTTTCGCCAAGTCTTTGAATTTGGCATTTTTCTTAAAATTTCGGCAGACTTCAAGACCTTATATCACAATAACGGGAGCACGAGGGCAAATAATTTTTGCGTCAAAAAAAAAAAAAAGAAAGAAATCTCAATATGCTCTTCTGATTGCGACCTATTTGTTTATTTATTTTTAAATTATTACACTATCTGTACGATTCCCTGATAAGTATTAAAGCTGTTTTGTATCGATCTCTTGATATAAAAAGCAACAGCCAAATATTTTTGTTTGACTTAGTGAAAGGAATATTTTAATAACCTGATATGGAAAATGACTGAAAAACAGTGTGTACACTATACATCATAGTTATGTTTGTAGAATATTGGAGATCGTTAAGGTAAGGCGTATAGTCTGGCTCTGGTTTAAAAAAATGCTGGACCTTGGACGAACTCATTTATGTTAGGGTTGAACAGAAAAAAATATCGGATAGGAACAACGCCAACAATTGTAAATTGGCAAATACTCATCCCTATTTTAAACAGTGAATTAGTTTACGGCTCAGCCCATCGAAAATCAAATCATCAGAGCCAGACTATACGCATAATGTAACACAGAACAGCCCATTATAGATGAATTTCTAGCTCATTTTTCTGCTCATCGTTATTCAGTATATTTAAACAACAATTTGAACTATACAAGATCACTGAGCTAAATTTCAAGTTACAGAAGTCTGATTTTCATTATTATTTACATAGTTCAAAATTTCTAACCTGAGTTGAAACGTTATTGAAAGCTAATTTGCTTATTTCCAGAATTTGAGGCAAATCGTTCAGATCGTACAGTGCTTAAATAATTTTAAATCATTTAAATTTCCACTAAATTTACAAAAAAAAAAAACAGCGTAACAGAAAAATGAAGCAACACATTGAGTATTTAACAAACAGTTATGTACTTAAAAGTAAATAACATTATTTCATTACTTGAAAAAAAAACAGGCCTCCGTAAAAAAAGATCAATATTTAATACTATTACAAAATAATAAGCAGTAAGTTACCGTAGTAAATAAGAACTACATGCAATATACCGACAGCCTGTTTAAGACATCCGTCCAGAAACTTCAGTTTCGTACTTCTTAAAGACTCATCAATCTAGAATAGAAAATTACCGAGCTGGAGGCAGACGTCATCTCACTGAAGTTGAGAGTACCAACAAACTGGCAGCTAAAATAAATTTATCTCACCAGCGAGAGTCAGCAGTAATAGTGCGGTTCATCTCATAAATTGAAGGTAAAAGCTTATTTAATAAGCAATAAGTTTCCGCCCTTCAGTCAGTACTAAGACAGAATTACAAGCTTGGGGTCCATAACAAGGACGATATTGCAGTAACTGGATGTCATAACCGGACTGTTGGTACATTGCGTGTGTGACAAAATTAATTTCAAAATCTTTTATGCAATAAACAAATGCAGAACAAATTCAACACATTGTAATGCTACTTTAGATTTATACCCTTTGACGAAACAATACTTCTTTTCTGTGGCTGGTCGAGCAGGCAGAGCCCCCATGGATAGTTTAAAATACTACAGCTTAAAGCTTCAAAATAATAACGGTCGTATTAACCATCCGAGTCGAACCTAATACGATCGTAAGACATTATCGCAAGAAGTGCAATGTGACTCCACTCAAGCACTGTGTTTTGCTACCTATACCACTGGATGACTCTTTGATTCTATATAATTAAATTACACGTTCTTGTGCTGCCAATGGATTTCTGATTGGCTCTCATTTATTGTATCATTAAAAATTACTAACTCAGAGGACTTTACTTAGCAAACTGATCTATGAGACATATAATGGACACAGGAAAGCAGTTGCTGTTTGAGCTGAATTTTAACGGGAAAAGAAGAACTCATCTTGTGGCGGTTTCGATAGCTATGAAGTTAGCATAACTTAAAATGTTTTTTGGAGATTGACACAATAAAAAACAATGAAATTATATTTCATATTGAAGCCTAAAAATTTAATAGTTTAAAACTCTTCTTTGAGGATAGTTTTGCTGTTTTACAGCAACTTTATTAAAACACTTATTTCGTCCTAATTAAAAGTTAATTAACCCTATCTGCCCATGTGATTCCAATTAGGTGTCACCGATCTTTGAACGTGAATAATTATAATCTATTTTACTAATGTGTGATGAATAACGAAAGGACTTCTGCTCTGCAGAAAATGCATTTATTTGTGTTTTATTGGAAAATATCTTACAAAACTTTGAAGAAAGTTAGAGAGGAGCAAATAGTGCTCAGGTGAAATTTTGTCAGATATTTACCGAACAACCTTGTGCATATATAGAGAGAGATAGAAATAGATTTTTTTTTTTTTTTTTTGAAATCTACATCAAGCTTTGTGTTGTCTACTTTCAAACAACAAGTAAAGCTTTTAAATTAAAATTTGGGTCAGAAAGGGTAAACAGCATTTTTTTTGGGGGGGGAGGGGGTTTGAGAGAAGATTAATGACTCGGATGAAACGATCCTTATCACCTTAAATTTACCTGCCTCTAATTCTTAGCGATGAACTGCGACGTGGATCACGACTTATTAATACTGCCAGCAGTTTTGTGGCTAGAGTGCTCATCAAGAATTTGCAACTGGGGTTTCATACAAGTCAAACGTCCTGAACTTCGCAATGCATGATGCATCATCCGATTCATCCGTGGACGACAGTTCTGTCCGAAACAACTTAATTATTTTCTACATACATTCACAACAGCTTATTTACATAAAGTCCCTTCGGAAACTTGATACATTTGTAGATTCCTGGGGCCTACCTCGTGGTCAAAGTGCGCCAGAGGCTTGAAGACATTGAGTGTTCCGCCCATTTGATGGCATAAGTTTGTGGGCGTTGCTATCGCGTTAATGGTCATTCCTTGAACAACGGATCCGTCTTTGTTTTTCTGGAGCAGTTCTTCTCTTTTCTTGGCCTGTTTTCGTTCCTTGGCCCTCCTGTTCTGGAACCAGATCTTCACCTGTCGCTCTGATAATCCTAACACAGTCGCCAGTTCCGATTTTCTGCGAATTGTAATGTACCTGCTGTAGTGGAATTCTTTTTCTAGTTCTAATCGTTGATGGTCTGTGTATACCACACGGTATTTGTCTTTGGTCCTTGTCTTTCCTAAAATAAATAAAATAATATTATATACTATTATGCATTGCAAACTAATACCAAAAAAATCCATTTTCGTTTTTCTAAAATTATCTTTAAAAGGATATGAAAAAAAAAATTATAATGGAAAAGTGCGTTGAACAACTGTTAAATTATTTCATTTCATGAATTTTAAAATGCTTCATGACATATGATCGATTTACATTGAATGGAGGACACAAAGTACGGTTACATGCAGGCAGAATTGCTTTATTGTCGTCCTTGCATAAAATATATAGTCTGTTGCATATTTACAATAACATGGTCCTGAACTTGATTTCCTGACCAGAATTCAATTTACGTGGAACAGTTCTTAACAGTTCTTTGTCCCAATAAATCAGTAGCAACCAGGTCGACGAGAAGCCATGTCAGCCTAGTCGGAAACTCCGACCGTTGTGGGAACCCGGTTCGGGATCGGAGTAGCACAAATTTTCTAAATTTTATGGGGGGGGGGGGGGGAGGCTCAGCGACCAAATTGACAAGGGGCCAGTCTTGGCTCTCGGCGGCCCTGGTTGCAACAAACACTTATCACGTTCAATGCTTGTGTAACCAATGCAATTCGACATTTTACGCCTTTACCTTGACTCTTTATTCTTTATTATGCACTGGGAAGTTAAAATAAATTGAAAGAAACGTTGAAAATCTTCAACAACATAAAATTAAGGATTTATTTATTTGATCCCGAAATAGCTGAAACTTCAAAGAAACTGCTATAATCTCCATCAGACTGCATTGTGCATTACCCTTATAATAGGGTAACAGACTTCCCCCAAATACGAAGAATTAATTTGTATGGGAGCTCGAGGGGGGGGGGAGCGAATTCTGTATGAATCTTTGCATAAAAGATGGAGTTCAAGTTATTTAAACATGAAAATAAGTTCTGAAGGTTATAGAGCTACTGCATTTGCACTGCTAAAATGATTCAGGAACGTTCCTGGAAAATTACAGGAAGTTGATGTGCCGAATTTCTGCCAGTATCATATTTTATCTTGGGGAAAAAAAGGTACGTTTTCCTCTAGAAGTCAGTAACCTCTCTGAAATTAACCTTGAAACTTCCTGAGGAATTGCAAAACATCCCCTGACCCCTGTTAAAGCCAGTTTCGTCTCGAGAACTTTCTAGAAAAATTAAGTAGGTTTAATGCAATTGCTTAGAACCTTCCTGATTTACCAAGACACCTCCAGAAGGACCAACTATAGCCCGTAAGCTATGCAAGGAAGAACCAGGCATATCCATTGACTTTTTCGTTCTCACTGAGAGCTTAGTCATCCTGAACGAGCCGCAATCAAAATCACACATAGGCCTACACTTAATAAACACTCTCATTCAATCTTTAAACTGGTTGCTAAAAATATTTTTCACAACAGTGAAAAGTCTGCATCCGTTCAACTTGTAGCGATTCAAGAAACTGTTTTGCGAAGATACTTGTTTTTTCGGGGAAATAGGTGAAAACCTGTGAAATCCCGAGACGTTCCACACGGAAGAATAACCAGTAACGTTTCAGAATTTTTTTACAGTGTGCTTTGTTAGAAATCAAGTGATGTACTTGCTTTAGCAGCACAAGTTGATGATTTATATCGATTCTTAGCTTAATAACTGACATTTGAATGTAGAAATGAACAACTCCTATCAGTCAATTAGATGAAGGCATAACAATGTGATACAGTGTCACTTGTCACAACCACCACTCAGGGCCGTCCCAAGAGGGGGGCGAGCGGGGCAATCGTCCCGGGCGCCACGAAAAGAGGGGGCGCCGCATTGCGCCCCTCGTTTCAACGGAACACAACGACATACACACGAAATGAGGGGCGCAGCAAGGTGCCACTCATCGTATAAAATGCCCCGATTGCATAAAATTAGGGGCGCTTTGAGGCGCCCACTCATTTCATGTGTCATAGATACACAGTCAAAAACACAAAATATAGAATAATTGATTCTCCATTTTTTTTCCTAGGGCACGAAAATATTTTTCTCTCTGTCTTCAAAACATTAGTTTCTTTTGTATTTGCGGGCTTCTCCCTAAAACTTACGAATATTTGATGCAAAAGAATATCATCTTTGTTTATAACACTTATGAAAGTTGGTATTAAGTTGGTACAAGTAAAACCCACAAAAAACTCTTGAAAAGAATCATTGGATGAATCCAGATCGAAATCTAATTTTGATGTAATTTACTTCGATAAATACATTTTCTATTTATAATCAACAACTTATTTATTTGTGCTCTTAGTTTGATCAATATGAATAAGCAATTCAGTTTTAATTGTTAGTTTTTTATCAAGTGCGATAACATTTTACTAGATAAACATTTGGATTTTTAACATTTCCATTTTTCGAAAAGTTTTTGGGGTATTAATGTTTCACAAATATTAGCAACATGTTCATTGCTTGTCTTCTGTGTAAGGGGGGGGGGGGGGAGGGCGCCAGGAAACTTTCGCCCCAGGCGCCGTCAGAGCTTCGGACGGCCCTGCCACCACTTCTCGTTTTCCTCTGCAACGGCTGTAAGAAGGCAGCATTCAAATCCGGGACTTTTAATTCAGATTAAAGTGCGATCTATTTATTCACTAGTCGGGCTATCAGTGACGTGTGGAGTTTTCGTTCTTCCGCCCCATTTTTTACCATAGAAGTTTTGTCCGGCTCCCAGTTTTAACAGGCATTAATGAACTGTCACAGCAGTTAATTGAAAAATTTTTAGTACACAATTTACTTACAATGATATTTTGATGAAAAGTAATTACTGTAATTATTACACACTCGATCAGTGAATTCGCTATTGTATTTATGAGGATAAGTAAATTAAGTTTTCAGAAAAATTAACAGGCAATTGTGAAAAGTAAACATTAAATTAAGTTTCAAAAACTTTGCAATTTCGTTTGATTTTTCTAATGTTGACGGTGGGAAATCTTCGAGTAACGGTCAAATTTACCGGCGCACAGTGGAGTATTTGACTGAAAATCCTGGCCAAAAGTCCAAAATTAAAAATTTACCCGATTTTTATGAAAATTTATTCCATGATAGTTGACTAACTGGTGCATCGATCGGCACCTGTTTTGGAAACTTGAGTCACATACAATTGCTCATAGCCTCAGTGAAAGATGAGATTTCTATAAGAATTTTCGCTTTTTTGTTACGTTTCAGCTTAATTATTACGTTTCAATGTAGATTTTTTTGTGGCTTTCTAAATGAATGGAATTGAACCAAACCAATTTTACGGTTATAAAGAAATGTCAGGGCTTAGTGCTAATTATAAATCAAAGTAAATATTTTTAATTTCTTTTAGTGAAAAAAATAAAGAAAACTTGGTACGTGAGATTTTTAAAGGCTTTTCGCCTTAATTTATAACTAGAGAAAGCTTTTTAAATGGGTGTCGGGCTTGGTCGGGCTGTTTTGAAAGTTGCATCGTATTTGGCAAAGTCTCTAGTGCTAATTTCAGCAAAAAAATCTTCCGCCTACAACTGCCCTTTTTTAAAATGATTTTTTTTTAAAAAAGTGCATAATCCGATCTTTTTGTGACAAGTCATGATTTTAAACTGAATTTACCTACAAAGATTTAATAAATTTGCAAAAAAGTTATCATAAGTACTACTGAATGAAAAGATCGACATATTTGAGCGCACAAACAACAATAAAATTTCAGACACGAGTTTCATGGTTATGAGAAACCGCTTCATCAATGTGTAAAGATATAAGTTATGGAATGAGAATCATCCAATTAATTTCGAAAACGCTTACCTTTATGCATCGCTAAAGAGATTCACTGCACCCCTAAAACATGTGTTTGCGTTCAGCTATGTTAATTTTCTCATGTACGTTAATGAGTTAATAAATTAAATTATTTTGTGATCTCGCTAAGAAAATTTGCTCTTCCTTAAAATTGAGATAGATTTTAGATAAAATAAATAAATATTTATATTTTTTCAGATCATTGCTGCAAATAATGTGCCGGGGGAGGGGGTCTTTCCCCCTTATGCGTAGCAAAAGGGGGGAAATACCCCCCCCCCCCACACACACACACTTGCTAGCGTTAGGAGACAATTGTAATTGTCTCCTAACGTTCCTACGCTAGCGAGCTATTCATATTTAAGACATTTTACCTACTCATTGTGAAATTAAAGTTATATAAAATTTTAGTTCCAAATTTGTTTGTACAATTTTTAGCGGGACACATCACACGATGTAAAACTAAGGATCGACCCAAGGTACGAGTACAATACATACAATTCAAAAACAAAGAGCTTTTGAATATCCATTTTCGAGTGTTTTTACAGTTATAATATCCTAGTTCATTTATTTATTTATTTATTTTTTCAATAGAAAAAAGGTTCTTTGTAACCCCGAAACCCTTGTCTTTAATTCTTTTTGTGCATGATTAACTCAGGGTTTTAATAATTGAAACCAAACGAAAAGAATAAAATTGATTTTTTTTTTTTTTGGTTTCAAATTAGTGTTTTGTACAGAATACTAGGATTTTTTTAACCGCTTTTTGCTCTTTTCCCCCCTCGAACAGTGCACTTAATTACATATCTTCAAAGGAAAACAGCAATTCGCATCGAACATGTTTACTTATCACTTGTCTAAGCTTTATTGGCAAAGAGCCAACCGTGGCATTCATTTCGGATCGAGTGAAAATTATTGAAAATTTTTATTTCAACTCATTGAAAAAAAATTCATTATAAATCAGTGAAAGAACATAACTTCACCGTTTTCACTGTAAATGAAGGTAAGGTGTTTATATTATTTCCTTAAAAAGTTTCAGAGCCATAACATTATTAGAATATTGGATGCAAGAATTTTAGTTTACATGGATTGAATAATTGAAAAAAGTCGAAAAAGTGACCTCCCTTTGTAAATTCTTAGAAATTCGGTTAATTACGTTAGATCTTCAAACAAACCATAATCTTGAAGAAAATTATTTTTCCTATCTAGTGATGCATTGGGTTTTTTTCTACGTTTACTAGGATCGTTTTTACGGTCGTAAACATGCAAAAGTCTAAACCGTGGATAAAATATTAAAAATTTCATTTTCTAATTCAAATTTTAAAAATCGAGCTTCAAATTGTAACATTAGACATTTCAGACAACTTGTATACCAAGTTTCATGTCTATAAGTGGGATAGCTTCGCCGTACAGCGCACAAACGCACACAAGGATGTCGCCTTCAGAAGGGTGAAAATTTCAAACTAGTTTTGGCCAGGATTTTCAGTCAAATACTCCACTGTGCGGCGATTGTCCAATAGGGTGGTTCGAAAAATTCGATTTTTTTTTTTAAAATTTCGGAATCGCGTTACCTCTCAATAGTTGTAGTTTGGTATCCTCAATTGGGGAGAAATAAAAATAAAATTCTGATCTGACATCTTCAGTTCGCACATGAGGCTGAAAGTTATTATGCTAAAAATTGAATTTTTCAAAAAATAATAAAATTAGTTCTTTTATATTTTTGTAAGGCAACAGCCATTGTCAGTATATGGCGTTGTTTGAACCTAAAAAATTTTTTTTAGCTTTTACATAAGCTCTTTAGTTTGCGCATACGCCTTCAGTTGGATTAAAATCGCCTGAAATTTGAAGCCAAATTTAAGGCGAATGCGAGAACTAAAGATCTTATTTAAAAGCTATAAAATATACTTCAGGTTCAAACTACACTATGTACTGACAATTTATGGTAGTTGCATTACGAAAAAGTACAAAAAAAAAAAAAATAATAATAATAATAATAATTTTATTAATTTCGGAAAATTTTAATTTTAGCATATTTTTTCAAACTTTCAGCCTCGTGCGTGAACTGAAGATGTCGACTCAGAATTTTGTTTTAAATTTCCCCCAATTCAGGATACCAAACTGCAACTCTTGAAAGGTAATGCAATTCCGAAATTTTTTTTTCGAACCTCCCTACTGTCCACCAAACCTAAGGTTGAAAAACCTGTATATCAAACAAAAATGTTTGATTAAATAGAGAGAAAAAAAAAGCATGAAAAATTCAAAGTTGCGTGATTTTTCCTGCGCGAAGGCGGCAATACCTGCGTTTCTAGGCAACCGTGAAGCAAGCCGGCTTATAATAGAACGGGGGGAGCTTTGAAAACGGCGCCGGCAGCTGATATCGAAAGTTTGCTGTGTGGCGTGTTTGAGAAGCTGATGACAAGGCACCCGCGCAAGATAAGCGCTGGAGAGGGGCAGGACACGCTTTCGAAAGATTCTCAGAAGTGTGATTTTGATGTCAGCCGCCATCACCTGGAATAACCGGGTAATCTGGAATTCAGAGACGAATTAACAGCTCTGGAAATAATGTTGGTTTACGTGAAATACACCGCCAGCTCAGTCATTTCCAGCCGATGACTGCAGTTTCGTGCTTATTAACACTCATCAGCCCGGCATAGGAAAGTGACTGAGCTGGAGATGGAAAACTTCTTAAGGAAGCCAAGAGTGCCAAACAAACTGGTAGCTAATACAGAATTAGCACAGACCAGACGAGTGCCGAAGCAATGGTTCGGTTCAACTCGAAATTTTGAAGGCAAGGCAAGTATATTCAGTAAGTTACCGCCCTATAGCTACCAGTTTGTTTGGCACTCTTGGCTTCTTTAAGAGGTTTTCCATCTCCAGCTCAGTCACTTTCCTATGCCGGGCTGATGAGTGTTAATAAGCACGAAACTGCAGTCCTCGGCTGGAAATGACTGAGCTGGCGGTGTATTTCACGTATTTCTGCCATAGCCCCGGCTATAGGGCGGTAACTTACTGAACATAATGTTGGTTTGTTGGTTACAAAAAATGATTGTCTCAGGAACTAAAAATTTGGAACGGACCTTTTCACGATAAGATTTTGGAAATGTCCCCTCCACAACAAATCATTTTCCTTGGCGTTTTTTTTTGGGGGGGGGGGGGTGTCTCTGCAAAACTTAAGGGGGTGCGCCCTTGCTCTTAGGGGGCACCCCTGACTAAGGGAGAAAACGATGCCTCCTAGCAGAACGTTCTGTTTACTAGTCCAATCAGCGGCATGCAAATTGACTTACACCACACACTGTTATAACCAGAGGTTCCAGACGAGTGAATATATTCCCCCTAAGGTGAAAGCATGGTGCCCAAGGATGCAATACTAGCCAGGAAGTAGAGCAGGGGTGCGAAAACAGCAGACAATCGTAGACAGGGGTGCCAAAAACACAAGCAATCGCAAAATGACTTGCTGGCGCATGCGCTTTCGGCATACATTCACCATTCAACCACTTCAATATGGCGGACGAATGATAGGTTGCATCTATGCGTGGCTTCTATGTCTTTCACATTGAATGAAGTACACTATTGGATTAAATCTCAACTTTTCTAGGATAATTCTTTAAAATAACAAGTAAGTACAGCTTTTGATCACTTTGTAGCTTTTAGGGCTTTCAAACATAGTTAAAAGTACGTTTAATGCTTTTTAGTTACCGTTAGTCCGTTACGATACCGTAGTACCGTTAGTTGTTGATTTTCAGTTAACCATTACTGTCGTGAAATTTCCATCATTAAAAACGCTACTAAATATATATATCATTATTTTCTTGAGTACTCGATAAGCAACATTTAATCACCAAAATAATAAACGCAATAAGATTTTCAATAATCAACAAGTGAGAACCTAAATAAAAATGACTCTTGTGCTTCGTAAATTACTACACAACAGCGAGCGCAAAAAATAAAAAAGGAATCTCTCTCCGTCTAGCTTTTTCTTTTGCTTTTTCGTTCAAGTGTTTGAATCATTTCCTGTTAGCGGTTAATATTTCGATAGCGTTAGGAATTTAAGTTTTTAAACTGTCGAAAAATTTCATGCGCATTTTATTTTATTGTTATTTCGATTGAAATTTTGAACGTTTGAGAAACGAATTTGTTTTTCCGTAACTTTAATATCCCAGAATATTTTTGGCTCTTCATGTAAATAATTCATAAATACCTCTACATTTTACTTTCGGTGCAGTTATTTCTCGCAAATGATCATTAACTTAACTATGATTATTCAAATAATTACTCGTCTTTAACTTTAAATATATTTGTGACAGCTCTTTGATACCAAATAAAGTCTGTAGTTATTTCTTGTTTTATTCATTTTTAATATTACTTTGTAAAAAAAAAAAAACTCATCAGTACCAGATTTTTTTCACAAGTTTTTTTACCGCCCCGAGAGTTATTATAATTATTATTATTTATTTTATTTATTTTTAAGAAAAGGATAAAAATTTCACAGGTCCGCAATGTTTTTCATTTGCTTTTACCGACCCGTGGGTCAAAAGAGGTTGAGAAACACTGATGTAGAGAACGATCAAATGAATTAAAGCAATGAGCACTTCTTAACTATGTTGAAAACTCTGAAATATGATCAAATGCTGTAATTACAAGTTTTGATCATTTCCAGTACTGAATTCATGCAATTAGAAAAGAATGCAAAACGTAGACTATCATGAATCAAAACAAAACTATTAAAAAAAAAAATACACAACTGTATTCAAAAACGCACACAATACGGGGGAGGGTGGAGGAGGATCTACAGTAAGGGTGCCATTTCTCTCTCCGAAGGTTCATTCCCCGGCTGCCTATTTTTTAAAAGGTGCCTGTTTTTCACCCTAGTTAGAGGTGCAATTTCGGCTCCGTATTAGGTGCCGCTGGTGAACAAGCGTTTCACCCCTGAAAGGTGCCGAATGCAACCAGTAGTTTTAACAGTGCAGCACTTTCGGTTAGTGGACAGTTTTCGTGCGCTCCTAGTGGGCAATATATTTTATTATTTTTTTAAATACAATTATTACACTTGTCAGAGTACAGGAACTAAAGAGAAACCGAAACCCATAACCAATTAACTTTATTTAAGTTTTGACTTACGCCACTAACTGTCTAGCCCGTCCAAACGTACTCTTCATAACTACTAAACTTGCGATTAAAATATTAAATGATTTTCTGATTAAAGTATGGCAAAGAGACAAAAAGGGCATTTATTAATTTCGCGATTCTATTTTTTATCTATTGATAGAATAGGCGATACTAAAATCACCGATTAAGCTTCGAAGAAGAAAAAATGGTAAATAATCGAAACATTCATCCTACAGAAAATCGTCTGCGATATCCGGCGGGACAAATCCCATTACGCCATCCTCTCGAATCTATTCGCTGATGATGGACGATAGCACCGGGATAAGGGATGTTCAGCGAAAACGATCGTTTGGTGGGCAACGAATGGCTGTTCCACTGGGACTCGTTAGCACGTTCGAATCGAACAAGAGTAAATGGGTAAACATGGTTCCATCGGGCTATGCTTGGATATGAATTTTTAAAATCGAATAAGGATGTGAATTGCATGATACCCCTTCCATTTTGGAACGTTTACGGGTATAGAACGTAGAAATAGAAAGATCGAATGGAACAAACTCAAGGGCGTCCCCAAATCCCCCGCAGTGAAGCAAAAAATTAGAAAAACTATTATTAAAATACAGAGAACATTTTCCTCAAATATGATATGAAGATAGTTAGGTTTTTTTTCCTAAACAATTCAATTTAATCTTTTAGATATATCTATGTATACTTCTACTTGATACTATTTTATCATTTGAGGAGGCCAAAAAAGAAAGAAAAGAAAGGAAAGAAAAACTGCTTAAGATTCAATATAAGTTTAATTAAATATCGATTGATATTTTTCAAATACAATTTACTTTTTTCTAACCTCTCACTTCGCAAAAGATAATTTAGCGTTATAGTACCGCATTTGTATTTTAAAAAAAATCTATATTTCTTGCTTGTCTGCCAAGAAAAACTTCTGAGCTGAAAATGAAAATTTTTGAACAGATTATAACACTGCCATGCAATTAGTCTCAAACTATTTTGAATTTTCCTCTGGTGAAATAATACTTACTTACTAATTCATCTGTTTAGTTGTTGTTTTATTTCTAACTAGCGCGGTACCCGCACGACTTTGCCCGTATAGTAGAAAATTAAAAGGTCATTTGGTTCGCCTGTATATTTACAAATAATGGATAATGGATTTCTCACCAATATGCTATGTGCATTTGCTCGCCCATGTTATGGTAATTTGCCCGTCCATGTTATGGTAATTTGCCCGTCCACGTTATGGTAATTTACTCGTCCACGATATGATAATTTGTTCGGAAAAATGTTCTTAAAATTGGAATAGAAAAAGAACAAAATCGAATTTTTGAAAAAGCGCTTTGAGGTGCACTTCCCTATACTACAAAATAACTTTGTGCCAAATTTCATAAAAATCGACCGAACGGTCTACGCGTTACGCGCGTCTCAGATATCCAAACACAGATCCATACTTTCAGCTTTATTATTAGTAAAGATTTCATGGAACCTTTTAACTGCACGAGAGATTTAACTATTATGAAATTTTCTCGTTAAAACTTAATTCCAATAGACGGCGTTCATTGTTGACCCCTTCTTCATTTCTTTATTCTCTTAAATGACAGTCTTACCAGTAAAAGAGTTAAGTTACCGGATCCAGTTCAGCCTTGTCAAAATAAAGCATTTCCCTGTACGTCAAACGTTACCAAAGAATATTATCATACCGTGGCACAAGTTTCATTGTTGATGACGTCAGCGATACTCGATCATTCGCTATTATATATATAATTATTTAATTTAGAACTAACTCTCATTTTTGACGTTTGATATTAACTTTCGAACAATTTTGTTGGACTTATTTCATCATTGTCATGAAGTTTTATAGCAACCCCGGACTAATTTAACAATTCAGACTTCTTTTTATTGTGCGCAAGGTAAAGTGTTTGCGCATTGTTGGCGCGCATGGAATAGTCAAAGTACCACATCAGGAGACCACATCTCACAAGGTCTGCAGAAGACTGAGGTCTCTTATGCAGCTTCATTGGAAAAATAAATAAGCAACAGTATGCAAAATATTTTCTTGAATATATTATCGTAGAACAAAATAAATAACCGAGAAAGAATTTACTTTATTCATTTTATTCTCAGCTGAAAGGTTTCGCCAAATTTGTTTAGGGTTATAGTTTTAGTATAGTGCGAGCAAAGTAGCCTTGGCGAGATTTCGCGTTTTTAGTTAAACCATTTTTAATTTTTATCATGAGTGGAATAAAATGGTAGTAAGATTACAGAATTCGATAAGTGAAAAGAAATAATGGTCAATCAACTGAAAAGAAAACTACCACCATATATCCGTGAGAATTTTGTTGATGATTTGCATAACATGACACAATTAAATCGTAACTCAGAAATTAGAAAAATCGAAACAGAAAATTTTAAATTAACCGATTCGGGAATTCGAGAGAAATAACTCAGCTACAAATGGAAAACAATAAGCGCTAGCCAAGCAAGGCAAAAAAGTATCATCTTCTTTCGATAACAATTTGTAATGTCATATTGAATTTTCTAGCATTAATTGTTATTCTTGTCAGGCCACAATTATTATTTAGTTTTATCAAGAATTGATAAATATCGAATTCAACATCGTGGAAATAGCTGCTTAGAACTACGAACTACGTAGTTTGCATTAATCTTTGCCGTTTAATAATGCTTCTTGAATTCTCATTTCTTTCTACGTGGGCCAGAATATCCACAAGACTTTGAAAATGAATTTAAAAAGAAGAAAGCGAAAAAATCATACGTACGAACAAAAATCACAACACTTTTAGCATTTTCTTCGTTACCATGTGCGTTTGTTTTAGTTTTTAAGTCCGCCATTAGACATTGACTTCAGTGCCCCCTATAGTTCGTTGGAGTTGCAAATATCTTTAAACGAGCAATTCTTGTGGGTATATATATATTTCTTATCTCGGAAACGGCTCTAACGATTTGGATGAAATTTTGGATTTAATTGTAGTTTTGCATTCTAAGTTCATCTACATCAGTGTTTTTTCTTTAAAAACGCGATTTTTTACGAAAAACAGTTTTTTAATATAAAGTCAAATTGAGTTAAGCCTTGAAGTAAACTGTGAGTTGACGCATCAGGCAGACGATTTGCAACCATAACAATGAAAATTTGTCTCTTCTCGCTTTAAAATTTTATACTTGCTTAGGGTTGCCAGGCTTGGCTGATATTGGCCACTTTGGCTAATTTCAAACACTTGGCTGAAAACAAATTCAAAAGCATTATGTAAGGCTTTTTTTTCTTTTTTAAGTGAAACTATTGCTTGACATCCTATTTTATTTTATTTATTTATTTTCTTTTTACACTTCGAATAGTTTAACATGTTTTTTAAATCACGCATCTAAATTTTATTTCGAAGAAGTGTATGTCTTGAGATTGTTTATGTTTTGTTAAGACAGTTGTTATCATTTGTTGGAATGGTTTGTGGATCATCAGTTTTGATGGATATTATGCTGTATGTAGCATTTTCTGACATAAAAACTAAAAGTACTTATTCAAAAAGAAAATCTCGATTGGGATAAAATCGTGAAACGCATCATAGTATGAAAGGAAGTATTCGGTTAAAAATCGATTTCACCATAGCAAAACTAAGGTCAAAATATTTTAATTACTGACAAAAAATTGTATAGTGGAAACAAATGTAACAGATAGTTTAAAGAAAATGTTGATTTAATTACATTCAGAATCATCTTTGTTTGGTACTTCAGTGTTATAAGAAGATCGAGTGCTTAATATTTCGTTAACGTGAAGTTTTTCAAGTATATTTGGAAAAGTATTGAACCTTAAAGAAACACGATTTGACAAAAAATAATTCTTTTAAAGCCGAGCGAGGCTCGGTCGTCCAGGTACTATATCTTATAAAGGGAGTTTTTTGATCAAAAATACCTTCTGGGGGGGGGGTTAGATTAAAAAACCTTCTGAAGGTTTTTTTTTTAATATCAAAACAGCTCTTTCATGTGCATAAACTACTGTATTAGAATTTGCATTTATGTTAAAACCAATTCCTCTAGGGGTGTTTTCACCCCCCCCCCCCTCGCAGAGCCAGCCCGTCATCACTGTTTTAGTGCCACGGGAGGTTGAACTTCTTTGTTTTACAGAGAAGACGACACAAAAAAAATTTACTGCCCAAAGAGAGCAAAAAGCACCCAGGACACCGGAAGAGGAGGAGGGGGAGTCGAACCTTCAACTTCCTGCATTTGAAACTCAGTTTCTGCTACTAAGGCCTATATTTCACTGTAAAAACAAATCAGAAATATTCCTGGAACATAATGGCCAGCTAACATGCCTAATTTAGGTAGGGTTTAAAATAATTGATTGACACCTCCCTAATTTACCAAGAGAGAACCAAAAGCATTTCTGCAACTACGGCCAAAGTTAAAACAAAATTGCAAAAAAGGACCAAACATCTTACTTTCCTACAATTCTTGCAAATCTACGGAATCCAGGGAATACTTCGTTCTCATTGGGAGCTTACTCAAATGAACGGGTCGTAATCGACCTGAAGCCAATACACTAAAAATATACGCTCAGTTAATCTTTAAACTGGTAACTAAAAATATTTATCACGACAATGAGAAGTCTGGTTTCGTGCAATTTGTAGCAATTCAGGAAACATTTTGCCTAAGATACTTCATTTTCACAGGAAATGGATGAAAACCTATGAAATACCGAAACGTGCCACGGAAATAATAAGTGACGTTTCGAAATTTTCTTACAGTGTACTCCTTTAAAATGAATCTCTTCACACCTCCTAAAAATATCAAGAAACGTTTACCACTTTGAAAAAAATCCCTTATCCTCATATATATAACAGCCGATGATCGAGTAACCCGCGAGTTTCAACAATGAAACTCGCGCCACAGCATGATAATTTGATAATATGTTTTGGTAATGTTTAACATGCAGGGAAAGGCTTTATCGTGACAAGGCAGAACTGGATCCGGTAACTTAACTGTTTTACTGGTACGCCTGTCATTTCAGGGGAATGAAAAAGCGGTCAACTATGAACGCTATCTACTGGAGTTTTGTGGTTAATCCACTGGAGTTGGGGGTACAATTTCAACTATCAAAATATCACCAAACAGGCAATGGTTTCGTTCAAATGTAGAAGCAATTTTCACCCGTCATACCTTGGCGGGCGATTTTCTAGTTTCGTCATAATAAAAACCAAATTTATTACTCCTTTCGCATTCGAACACAATACAAAAACAACTTATTGTGCCATTTAAAACGCCATATTGATCCATTTAAAACGCCACTTTACAAAAGGGTGCTACAGTTTCCGTCCCTGATAGCGAAGGGGTGGTTTTCTTTCCCCCTTTTCCAAACTTCCGCCATTGTTTATCCAAACATCCGATGGGGAACAATTTCGCGTGGGGCAATTTTTCATGGAATCGATGTAATCGATCCCAACGGCATCAGCTTCATGGTGGGGGTGTTAAGGGCCGACTTTTTCATCGGGATATGAATTGACAACGGGGATAGAATTGCATCAGTGGCAGTGATAGAACATTATCTGCTCGTGGTCTACCAGCTCGAATATTTTTGGGAGATTCAGATTTCGGGTCTTCTAAACGTTAACATTCAATTTTTTTTGCTACAGCTACATTTCCTTCGACTAAAGAAGGATTCATCATTTGACATGGAAACGTTTTGATTTTCGCTGTAATTTTTTCGCTAAGCATTTTAGGCAGATTCATGGCAAAAACAAAAACAAAAAAAAAAACTATTTCGTGACATTACCCAGTTTTTTAGTTACATATTCTGCATATTTAAGTGTAGCGAATAGATTTTAAGAAAAAAAACCCAATAGTTTTGATAAAATTGTTAAAAAAATTAGAAAAAAACCCAAAACATAATAGGCTCATTTTTAATCATCATTTCGAATTCCTGTACTATTTATTGAAGAAGAAAATTTTCCACGAAGTAACATCAAATCGTCCTTTTTAAGCCAAAATAATAATAATAATATAATAATAATAATAATAAATACAAGGTGTCATGAAATTGACTGATTTCAAAAATTTATAACAGAAAAACTGTTAATGATAAAAAAACAAATTCTTGCAGAAAATTCATTTTTTCCCAGTGTCTCAAATTTTAGTTCAAAAATTTTTCAATAGAGGGCGCTGCAGATAGTACTTTTAAATAAAAAAAGAAGGCTTGAAATTCACCGAATTTTCCTCCGATTGCGACATTTGGTTGCAGTCAGCGATAGACATTTTGAAAATATTGTTGTGTAATTTTGTTTTTTAAAATCTTTTTCGAAAAACTATGATGTAATTTTCTATCTTTCTTTGATTTACGGTCTTACGAGATCTGCAGCGACAGAACTAAAATTTGGAACTCTGGAAGACAAAACTTACGGCCAAAAACCTGAATTTTCTGCAAGATTTTTTTTTTTTTTTAAATCTCTAACCGTTTTCCTGTTATAAGTTTTTGAAAATAGTCAGTCTATGTCAGGACGCCCTGTAAATGAATAAATAATAATAATAATTTGACGATCGTAATTTTAAATTTTTACCAGTCGTCAGTTTTTACTAGCTTTATATATTACTAGTGGTACCCGCACGGCTTTGCCCTTAATAGAAAATTAAAAGGTCTTTTGGTTCGCCTGTATATTTACAAATAATGTATGGTGAATTTTCTCGCCAATTGGCTCGTACCCATGTTACGGTTCCACGTTATGATAATTTCGTAATTTACTCGTCCATCTTATGATATTTTTGTTCTTAAAATTGAATTGGAAAAAGAACCACATCGAATTTTCGAAAAATCGCTTCGAGGTGCACACCCCCATGGTACAAACTAACTTTGTGCCAAATTTCATGAAAATCGGCCGAACGGTCTAGGCGCTTTGCGCGTCGCAGAGATCCTGACAGACAGAGATCCGGACAGAGGGACATTCAGCTTTATTATTAGTATAATAATAAATAATAATAAAGAGTAAAGAAAGATAAAGAAAAGAGTAAAGATAAAGATAAAACTTTGCTTAAGTTACTGAAATTATTTTAATTAAAATTACTAAAATAAAAAAGACTTGGTGCCAACGACGCTTTTCTTTTACATCCCAATTTCGAACTCTGGTGCTGGTAACAGAAAGAAACACGAAGTTGATAAAAATGCATGCGGTGTAAGTCTCACAAATTCAGTGAAACTTTTAAATTAGACCATTTTAAAGGTATAACTACATTTAATTGGTACTAGTTAACACTACGCAATAATAATAATAATAATAATAATAATAATAATAATAATAACAATAATAATAATAATAACTTTTGGTATTTTTTTACCGTAAAATCATTAGAGTAGGAGATTATTATTCAGATAAACTCCTACCTTTTCCACAAGCATTTAACATTTTTAAAAAAATTAAAAAGTGTACAAATCGGCGCCAAGGGCGGATTTAGGGAGGGTCAAAGGATTAACTGACTCCACTGTGATGAGAAGCACTTTCTTTATTTTTATTATTATTTTACTTTTCCTTTAATTATTATTATTACTGTTGATGACCAATTTTTAGCCCTGAAATATTAGTACAGGTGAAAAATGTCAATTACTTGTTACTTAATCTTTGTAGACTTAAAGTCGAATAAATGCAAATTCTATTACATATAATGTAACTTTGAAAAAAAAAATAAGGACTACAAACCTTGGGGGCCCCTGAGCCTAGGCCCAGTCAGACCATGCGTTAATCCAAGTTAAAAGAAGTGGAGCATTGAAGACACAAAACGCGTGTCTGCAATGCTCTACTTCTTTTAACTTTGTTGCATAAAATCTTCATGCAACAATGTGCCTTTCCTGTTTTCAATGAAACGAAAGTTTTCTGGACACATTGGAACATAAAAAATGCGTAATTTTATTTATATGAAGCTCAACTCTCATCGTTCTTTTCAATTTTTGGTGACTTTTCATAAATTAGACGGAATTCAGAATGTTAATGCAGTGAAATACGTCCTAATGACTATAGAGCTCCTGCACTTCTTTCGATAAAAAATAAAGTCCTGCTTTTTCGGTATAATTTGCTGTATTACTTTCTCTATATCCTTTCTGCAGGAATTCTCGTAGCGTAGCGGGGGAGGGGGGGGGGATTCCTCGAGCTCTTGATTTCAACATAAATGACCAATCCTTATACGGAAGTTAATACATATGTAAGGATTTTTATGACTCCCTGGTATAATTAGCTCTATAACATTATCTATCCTTTCTGTAAGCATTCCTGTGGCGTACGTAGCGAGGGCGAGGGGGGTGTCCTCGAATCGTTGGTTGAAACATAAATGGTCAATCCTAATATAGTAATTAATCTGCATGTTTAGTACCCCACTCCCAGGGGTGGGTTCTGACGCGCTAAGTTAAGTATTCCATTATATAGTATCTTAAAAAAATTCTGAGTTTTCAATCAAAAAAAAATTAATAATAATAATAATAATTGTTTTTTACGCAATTTCATAGTTGGATGCTTTCTGGTGCACAACTGTGTTACAATATAGTTGTCATATTTTATTCAGAGAAGAGAAAGAAAATGATGTCAAAAACTACGGCCATCATTTTTTAAAAATACGGCCTTAGGCGAAAGGCTGGCAACTTCAACCGCACCTGTATTTACATAAAAAGCATAGATAGCACCCAGCAACTTCTTCTCTTCTGGAAGGTAGAAACACTTCCGGCAGTCTATATAGCAGATAAAGCGCGAAAAGGGCAACAATAGCACCTGTTTGAAGAAGGCACCGAAAGGGACATTCTTCGAAAAGTGAAAAGTCAAACTATCTGACTTCAACCAGCCCCCCAAAAGGAGACATCAGAAGTTAGGATCTCATTTGTCTCCACCCCAGACAGTCGACTTTTCCAAAGCCAAGTGCTGACAGAACTCGGGAGATGTCTCGTCTTCGACTATCCCCAGGGCTTGTCGATTCTGGGTAAAAGTACTTGAGGAAAGTGATTCGGTCAAACGGACCGACAGACCACCCTCCTAGAAACTGATGAGACATTCATATTGTGTGATATCAAAACGACACGGAATTGATGAAGGGTATATATCATTCTAACCCGTGAATAGATTCATCAGACACTGATGCGAACTTTTACGAAAGCCGTTTTGTGTGGAAGTATCTTGCAAAAGGACATCTTTTTAGATGCTGAGGATGCATTGTGTGCCAGATTTTGGCCGATGTATAGATTTATGATGTTTCGTAGATACATTTTTATGATGTTTGGTTTACCTTTCTAACGTTTCTTTTTATTTATTTACAGAAGAGTCTTGTTTATCCGACCAGCGTTTATCCGGATCTCCGGTATATCCGGATCAAATTTGTAGGACGAAAAAGAAATTATTAACACTACTTTTAAATTATAATTTGCAAAAACGGAACTGTGAATACGCCAAATATTCGGTTTTTATTTTTATTTCAGGTACAACTCCTGTATAGAACGTACAATAAAGTACAGCACTAATTTAACAAAAAAACGTGGCGTACTTTGGAGCGTCAGTTCGATATCATGACAGCCTGCAGCTGAACTATAAATGTAAAGTATTAGCGAGAAACAGTACTTGGTAAGTATCGGCTTTTTTCAAATAGCCGAACTGTAAAAATTTGACTTTTTGAAATTTTTAATCCTTTCTTGCAGCGAATATTCGTAAAAATGGTTTGCAAAAGAAAAGAAAGAAAAATATGGCAATTCTAAATAATATTCCAAATTCAAATGATCTAATTTATTAATCTGAGCAACTTTTCGAATTTTTTTGTTCTATCCTCAAGCGGTGTGTGTATGCTTTTTATTTATTAATTTTCTTAAAAGTATCGAAGTAGCGACTACATTTCAAAAGTAGTTTGTATTCACTACATTTAAAAAAAAAAAAAGTAGTAGTTGTTGTAGTTCGCTATAAAAAAAGAAAAAAAATGTAGTTCTTCCAACCACTGCGCTGAAATAAGTCTGAAAATATTGGAAAATGTTCGAAAGATATGATAGAAACCAGGGTTTTTACCTAATATTAGCGTGAGATAGTATCTTCTCTAATTTTTCATAATATTTTGAAACACCAATTTAAACTACTGTACTTGAACTAGATCTAAAACTGCTAAAATTTTCTCAAATTGGAGGAAAGAAAGCTTATCCACCCAAATGAGAGGGTTTTCATTCCGTGTAGACCGTATCTTTCCAAAACTTCATAAAGTTTCGAAATTCGAATTCAATAACAAAGTCAGAAAATATTGGAATATATTTCATTGGAAAATATTTCACAATAATGCATTGCATTATTGTGAAATAGATGCGTTTATTTACTAGATGTCTAAAGTGCTATCTATGTAAAACTTTCATCTCATTTTTGGAACACAAATTTTAAACAGCGGAAAAGCTAATCGAAAGAAGAGAATCAAACATTAATTTTACCCAACTTTAAAACAATGAACACTGTGGAAAATGTTGGAATTTTTCAACAGAAAGACGAAAACCCACAAAGAGAGAGAGAGAGAGCGCCCCTCTACGGTTTTCATTCCTCATTCTACAATATTACACACACACACAAGATAGTATCTTTCAAAACTTTCATACTTCAAAACTTCAATTTAAAACGCTGAACAATTACTAAAAATGCTGGAATTTTTCAAAATATTTGAAAGAAAACCTTATCCAGACAAAAGGAGGGAGAGAGAGAATTTTCATTGTAATACTACGGGAGATTCTAACTTCCTAAATTTTATATCAATTTAAAAAACAAAATCAAAACACTGAACAATAACTGAAAATATTGTATTTTGCCATACGATCTGAAAGAAGAAAACCATCCACATAAAGCGAAGGAAAAGGAGTTTTCATTCTACGGTAATGCGTGACCTTAATAAATTTTTAAATAATTTTGAAAATTAAAAACGTTAAATATTGGAATTTGTCAAAAGATTTGAAAGAAAAGATCCTTCCACCCAAAAAGAGAATCTTCTTTTTATGATAATGCAAGATTGTATATCCTAAACTTTCACATCATCTTGAAACGTAAATTTAAAACACAGAATTATGTCTGAAAATTTTGAAGTTTGTCAAAAGATTTGAAAGAAGAAAACGTATCCCTATTGAGTGAGTTTTTCTTTCTGTAACAATGTGAGTTCGTGCCTTTCCTCAACTCTTCCACTTCACTTTGAAACACATATTGGAAATACTGAAAACTGTCTAAAAATATTGGAAGCTGTCAATAGATTTAAAAGAAAAGTTATCCTTACAAAGAGAGATGGATGAAAGTTTTCATTCTGTTAAACTATGAGATTGTATCTTCCTAAACTTCCCTATTTTGAAACACAATTAAAAAACTCAATGTCTGAAAATATTGTAATTTGGGAAAAGGTTTGAAAGAAAAAATCTTATCTGTACAAAGAGGAAAGAGAGTTTGTATTGCAACACTGTAAAAATGGTTCAGAAACGTTCCTGGAAAATAATGGGCACCTTCATGAGATTATCCTGGAAACCCTCTGAAAAATACAGAAATCTTCCAGCGTATCTCGGGAACTTTTGAGTGAACTTAGGTAGGTAGGTATAATTTCAGTAAACTTAGGTAGGTTTAATATTACATCTTGGCAATTTCTTGATTCACCAAGAAAGTTCCATAATCAGTACTAGAATCATGGTCGAAGCTAAGACAAAATTGCAAGGACGTATCAAGAATTTCACTCTCCTGTACTTCTTGCAAAGTTACTCAGTCCATGAACTTATTCGCTCCCTTTGCGAGCTTAATCAATCTGGACGGGCCGTAATCAAACTGAAGCCGATACAGTTTATAAATGCGCTCAGTTAATCTTTAAACTGGGAGCTATAAATATTTTTCACAACAGTGAGAAGTCTGCATTCGTGCAACTTGTAACAATTCAGGACACTTTTCGACAATGATACTTGATTTTCTCAGGAAGTGGATGAAAACCATTGAAATTCCGAAACGTTACACGGAAATAATCAGTAACGTTTCGGAATTTTTTAACAGTGAAAATAATGCGAGATCATGTCTTCCTGGACTTTTATATATATCATTTTAAAATAAATTTAAAAAACTGGACAATGTCTAAAACAATTAGAATTTGTCAATAGAAAGATTAAAAGAAAGCCTATGAACACTAAGTATTCAGTCTATGATAATGAAAGATCGAATCTTCCTCAACTTTCATATCATTTTGGAACAAAAATTTATCGTTCCTGAACAATATATAAAACATTGGAATTTGTCAGAAGAATTGAAAGAATAAAAGAACTTTTCCTAAAGAGAAAAGAGTTTTTATTCTTGCTGTTTTACAATGATACAAGATTGTATCCACTTCAACTTTCATATCTGTGTGCAAGAGCAAGTCGCACCGCAGGCGACACGAGAGCTCCGCCCCCTTTGATTGTTCCCTCCTCCTTTTCGCGAAGACCACCTAGCAAGATGGATCGTTCTCCCGAAGGGGGTGGGACACCACAGCCCACAGCAATTACCTTAATGGATTGCGAAGCCGAAAAGGAAAGGACTTTCGCCGACATCGATATGGCCCCTAGAGGTGAAGACAGGTGTACTCTCCCTTTTTTTCCGAGAAAGTCATCACCTTTCGATGTGTAAACAAACCTCTTGGAACGGGAGTCCAGCTTTTGGTGTCCTTTTCTCATGGTTCGACGCATACGGAGAGGATTTAGCGATGTTATATATATTTATTAGAGGACTAATTTCAAAACGGATTATATCCACTTTTGGAAAAAAAAAAAAGCATTTTTCCCCCCATTTTCAGAATCTCTAATATAAGCCCTATCGACCCATGATTTTTTTCTTCTCGAAGTGGTTTATATCTACTGTTAAAAAATGCGTAAACATTGGTTTTATCACCTAAACGGTGTATATCCATCCCCTTATTTCTCGCCAGGTCTTCTAAAGTAAGTCAGTTTTATATTAAAAAATAATGAATAGTTTGTTTCAATCTTATAAAGTTTTCTGGAAAAAAATGGGTGTTTTTTTTTTCTTTTTAATATAAAGGGTCCACTGTTTTACACCAAAAAGGAACATTTCCAAAATAAAATTGGCAGTTTAGGTCTGGTAAAATTGAGGGAAAATTACTAGACTTCTGCCAATAGCCACTTGTTATTCTGCCAAAACAGTGAGAAATTTGAAATTCTAACAGTTAGTGCTTGTGAGTAAAACTTTTTCTGGTTTTGCCAAAGTAGTATAAAGCTGGGTATAATCCGTTGTTTTGAACTCCTCATTTAATGATGGAGATTTAGATGGAATGACACAATATAAAAATTGTGTGTAGCAAATAAAGCCGATATGCTACGCAAAATAGACTAAAAATTAGACAAATACAAGATAGGTTAAGATTTTAATGCATTACAGGATATAGATATGTAAAAGTGAAACATGAAAAGAGAAGTTCAAAACTACAGTAGGATGTAGATAAAACGAATATCTATTAGAATAACAAAATAAAAATTTTATCTCAAATGTCAAAATTTTATAAAAATCCGTCCGTGAAATTAACTTACACTGAACTGAATTACTGCAGGCGTGTGAAAATTATCCGATTTTCACACTATCCATTCTACAGCCCGAAAATTACCCGATTATCCGATTTCAAGTTTTTTGGGGGTTGAAATTCGTATAAAATTAAAAATAAGTGCTGGAGTTCGGCTCCCATGAGCAAATTAAGCGCTTTGTTAGGGAATGGGGAAAAAGTACTTACCTTTTTCAAAATGAAGAAGTTCGAAATTTGTTTTGAAAATTACAGAACAGGAAAAAAGAAGTGTGGAGGAAAAGGTGTGAATATGGTCATCCTCTTTTGTTTCTGATTTAAAGTTTCTTTCAATTCGAAAAATTCTAGATTTGTCTTTCGTGAACAACTATAACAAGTTTCCTACATGCGAGAAGGGGAAACAATGATTATTATCAATGATTTCATTTCAAAAACATCGATTTACAAAAAGCTTTTAAAAAAAAGCCACAGAAAAAATGGGGTGTAAATATGGGCACTCTTCAAAAAAATAGTTTAAAAACAGTATAAAAACTATATATAATGGGAAAGTATTTATTACAGGGGAAAAAAATATTTTTGCAGAAATCGGAAACAACTGGCTCTTTAAACCCTGGCACAATCTAAGTGTGCCCACATTTGGCACATAACACATTTCACCCACACCTCTCCCCGAGTGTCTTACTAGAAAGAATGTTCCCAACTGCTCTCTGCTATCTTATACTATTAACAAATGGCACCATCTACAGTCCTTGTCGCTAGTCCTCAATATCTCCCATAACCATTAGGAAGGGGCAGTGGCGCCGACTCCATGGGGCCTGAGGGGGCCCGAGCCCCCTCAAAAAAATTTTTGAGAGGGCAGAGTCCCCCCAATAATTTAAGAAAATTATTAGCTATTTAATGCTTTTTAAACTCAAATTTGTCTTAGTATTTTTTATTTTCCTTGTTTGGAGATAGTTACTTTGCAAAATACATTCTGTAATGAGTTAAAACAATTATTACAGTAAAAAGTAGGTTAACTGAAAAGAAGAAGCGATTGAACAACTTGGCTGTTTTTCATAACCACCGAGATATTTTGGATGAATTGAATATTTGACAAGTCGTCAACGACTTCAAATTCAGTAATCTAGTCAGGCGGTCAACATTTGCACCTTTCTAAAGACAGCCCTAATATTGGTGTTTAGAGCAATTTTAAAAATCTCTGTAAAATAGAGAATTAACTACATACACAATGTTAGATTAAAATTTCGAAATGTTAGTACTATTATTTTATTACCGTATTACTATAGTACTGCATTAGTTTTTACAAATACTTAAATATTTTTATTGTGTAAGGCCCTATAAAAAGCGGCTATTTACGTACTATAGTAACTTTATTAACTAATATTAAACAAATTAACTTTGGGAAATTATTTTTATTTAATGAACTCTGAGCCTTATTGAAAGCAAGTTTAAATTAGCTATTTCACTTATTAATCAAAGTGCGGCAGCAATATTTTATCATTTAATTTTTACTTTCTTCTATATCTAATATATAGAAGAAAGTATTGGATTCGTGCAAATTTTCGAATTTCGAATTTTGACGGATTCGAACATTTTGAGGTGTGCTGAGTCCATTTCGACTATTTTTGGAAAATGTCTGTCTGTCACGTCTGTGTGTGACCAGTTTTTTGTGGCCGCTCTACAGCAAAAACTACCGCATGAAATTGAACGAAATTTGGTATACATATGTGCCCCTATGAGAACTTGTGCCCATTGGGTTTTGGCGCGAATTCCTCCAAGGGGGGGGGTGGAGCAATGGGACGTTTTTTGAGTTACGCGTGCTTGCTATTCCTCACGAAGTAACAGGCGGAATCAAACAAAATTTGGTCCATATGTTGCCTCTAACAGGAGCAGGTGTTGATTCAATTTTGGTGTCAATAGCTCAAACGGGGGTTGAGTTATAGAATGTTTTTTGTCGTCAATTGTGACTGCTGTATCTCAAGAAATAATGAACGGAATGAAAAAAAAATTTATCGGCAAGTAGCCCTTAGTGGGTATAAGAACTGATTTTATTTTTGTGTCAACAGCTAAAAAGGGGGTAGCGCAATCACCCGTTCTTTTTTTCCATTTTGAGTGCCCTATCTCAAGAAGTAATGCTACGTTCTGGTTGAAATTTGGAATATATGTGAATCCATATGTAAACAGGCTTTGGTTCTATTTTGACGCCAATCGCTCCAAGAGGTGTTGATTTTTTTTTTTTTTTTTTTTTGGAATAAAAATATTTTTATTAATGCAACAATAAGAAAGATAAATCGTAATAGATTGTCGTCTGCGTATTTCTCGTGATTTTAATTGTATGGAAATGGTAGGAAATATTATCTCAATGATTTAAAATTTTTAACTGTTGCCATCTTATGTTTGTTAACAAATAAAATATTTGTAATTCATTCAAGCAAGGCTTTTAAAATAACTTTCAGTTTTCGCTCTTTGCTTTGCTTTTGCAATAATTCAGACATTGGGATAGTCGTCAAGTTTTTGCATGTGTCATTTTGTTTTTGTTGGGAATATTGCTTCCTCGTCAAGCATGGGGAGGGATCAGAAAAAAAAAAAAAAGAAAAATATAGAAGAAAGTTTCGTGATGGCCACAACATACTAGTTAATGATAGTTTAAGATTTATTTAAATACAATTTCAATCTTTTTATAGATATATATCTTCACTGCTCTGTAATAGTCTAAAAACAAAATTATTATATAAATTAAATTAACTTTTTACAAAAATACCGTACAATTTTTTTCTTTTTCTTTTTTCAAAGCCAAAACATGTGTCGAGTAAGCGAGAGTAAAGTTTTTGGGATTCTAATGTTGATAATATATTGCTCTAAAATGCTTAAAAAACTGTAAAACTTACTTTTTCCATCTCCAATTTAGAAAATTTCCCGGGTTAGACCCGTGGTATGCCCACCACCCTACCAATTTTTTGTGGGTAGGCACCACTGGGAGTGCCCTTCCATGCAAGTCAAATGCCCTACTTTATATCAATGCCTAGCCACGGCACTGCACGACGTCTTCCCCCAAAATAGAACTGTAAAAATGTCCCTCACTGAAGACAAGTGACATGATCTAATTGAACCAGAAAATTTGCGCACCAATTCTTAGATTGACTTTGAAAACGCTATGCCACATATTGTTTGTTTGTATAAATCAGAAAATATGTAAATTAGCATTTTCAAAGTTCAAAACTCTGAACTTTTATTTTCTTTAGAAAAGGGTAGGGGGGGGGGGGTCCGTGAAATTACTTACCCTCTGGATCACTGGTGACGTTTAGCCCCTCCCAAAAATTTTTGCAAGTCGGCGCACCTGGGAAGGGGTGTGCATCCCATATTTACACCTGTATCCATTTTCACACCTTTCCCTCTCCTTGAAATAAAACTTGCATTCAAACATTATATTTAATTTTTGGATGTTAATTTGAAAATTTAAAAAGTAAAAAAAAAATTTTTAAGCAGGAAAATTGCTTTTTCTTTTTTCCTTTTTTTGTGGCAAAAAGAAAAATTCATTTATTTTTCTAATAAAATATTTTTTTCTTGAAAAAAAATATTTTTGATGATCAAATGAATTGTGCAAATAAAAGCGTGAATAAATAAACAAGTAGATATTAAAAAAATAAACGAATAAATAAATGAATCAATACTTTAAAAAAAATAACTAATAAAATATTGAATAACTAATAAAATAAGTGAATGAATGAACAAATATAAGTGAATTATTAAATGAAACAATGTAAATGAGTTAATTAAATTGAGTAAATTAATACGAAGGCGCTTTAATAAATGATTGATTAAGTAAACGAAATGAACTACGTATTTCACTTTTCAACGCATACACTTGATTAATTGTACAAAGTATTTAAAATACTAATAAGCTTAATATTAAACAAATTAATTCTGCAACGAATGTTTGTAGACCTCAAATAATATTTTAAATATTAATAAGAATAACGTCACCATTTTAACAAAAAATAATTTTTGACTTAGAACAAAATATTACAGAACGAGTGTTAATTTTTGAAATTTGCTTGTATTATCCAATGCTTTGATCTTCAGCGTTCAGCAATACCTTTTTCCTGACTGAACTATGTGTGACTACAGAATGTCGGACATAACGTCCAGATCCAAAACGTCCACATGGTTAAAATATTACCAGATAGGTGTCGCTATAAACAGAGTAATATTTTACACTATTTCACTTTCTCCCACTTTCCCCTACATGCTGTACTAGACGAAATCAACTGATTGTCCTTTTTTTTTTTTTTTGAATTTCCACGCAAAAAAAAAAAAAAAAAAATTAATTTGAATTTTTGGCATCTTGAATTTAAATTATGTTTTTCGCAATCACGAGCGTGTGTGTTTGTGTAGGCGCATGTGTGTGGGTGCGTAGGCGTGTAAGTGTATGTATGCATGTGTGTGAGTGAGTGTTGTGTACGTGCGTGTAGGTGTTCGTGTGTGTGTGTGTGTGTAGGCGTTCGTGTGTGTGTGTGTGTAGGCGTTCGTGTGTGTGTGTGTGTGTAGGCGTTCGTGTGTGTGTGTGTGTAGGCGTTCGTGTGTGTGTGTGTGTAGGCGTTCGTGTGTGTGGGACATGGACGCCACCGCCCAGCAAAAGTGGATTCCGGGGGACAGTGCTCAGGACCAGCCGCGCCGCCGCCGGTGGACGGTGGTGCTGCAGGCCTGGTCCAAGCTGAAAAAGGCACGGGCGCCAAAAAC
The DNA here is from genome assembly GCF_026930045.1 of Uloborus diversus. Classification (NCBI taxonomy): domain Eukaryota; kingdom Metazoa; phylum Arthropoda; class Arachnida; order Araneae; family Uloboridae; genus Uloborus; species Uloborus diversus. The sequence continues at coordinate 61,888,510 of NC_072738.1, forward strand.
GGTCAAGTGAGAACAATAAGCAATCGTGATTGCTCAAAAAAAAAAAAACTTTTAAAACCAATAAAAGTCGAAAATTACGCTGTGTTGTAACAGATACGATATTAATAAACAAACATATTGTATGAAAATGTAAACGAATTTCTTGGAACAATTTGATGCATTTACTCTTCGAATTTCATGAAAAATTGCTTCAGAAAGAGTTAAAGCTCTTCCCTCTCAAGGAAGATGGAACCACAACGTAAATAGACAATTCTGTCACCTTTTACGCTGCGGTTTACAGGCAGGGCCCGACTAACTAAAGTAAGTCCCTAGGCCCACAATAATTTCGAGTCCCCTTAATGACTCTGTAGCTGAATGCAGTGGTGGATTTACAGACTTGGGGCCCGTCGAACTGCATTTTTGGAGGACCTCTTTGCTTATCACAGAACTATGTAAATCTATTATAGTGTTCATTTATAAATCCCTTTCGGGGACTCTCATAATTGTGACATGGTAAATTAGCTACTGGCAGAATTAATAAAAATTATCCTCTAAGGAAGTCTTTTTTTTTTCCAATTGATTATTCTTTTTTTTTTTAGTTGCAATGTTATGCATAATTCTTTATGTACATTAGGCCCCTTAGGAAGATGGAGCCCGAGGCCTAATTAGACTGTGCGGTAATCAGGCCGTGTTTGCAGGTTTATTGCTAGATGCGTTTTTTTTTTAAATCTGAAAACAGTCGGACCCCGATTTAACGATTTCAACTGGAGCGACACTTTTATGCGTTAAATCGGGGTTATTCGTAACATCGGGGTGGAGGTGCGAAAAAAGTGTATAAAAATTGCACTTATGTTATCTAAAAGTCTTAATAAACAACTGCACAAACATATTCAAAACTAGAAGGTATACTCTTTTTATTCATCACTCCGCGACTTATTACACACTAGTTAATTTGAAATTTTAACGTACTGAGTTATATAATACAGGTTTGACAATTTCCTTAGTACCTGCATCGAAATAGTTCTCTTTCGACTTTATAGAGAGAAGAAAATACTGTGTCATTTACAGCCTGCTGCATGAGTGATGTTTTTAGTTTCCAGGTCATGTAAAGCATTAGAAAAAAAATAAGTTTTAATGGGAGTTCAATTATCGCTTTCTGCATCAGAATCACTATTCATTATATGCTCGCTCACCCGTAAAAAATTGCAGATTCTAAAAAAAAAAAAATTCTGCTTCAGACAGGATCGATATATTATTTGGGAACAATCCAATATTTCTAACTCATTTTAACAAAAAAAAAATATTTTTTTTTTTCGGTTGTTAAAATAATCCGTTAATTCGGGTTTTATTATTCGGTAAATAAGGGGTTTTTGCCTATATTTTTGCCGGGAAAAAGAAAAAAATTGCTAAATCGCGAAATTCGTTAAATAGGGGTTCGTAAAATCGGGGTCCGACTGTATTATTAGGCTATAATCGAAAGTGTAGAATCGGTATTAGAGATATGAAGTAGGAAATAAAGGTCATGTAACGAAGTTGCTGAACGTCGAGGCACACTCGTGTCCTCGACTCTTGTGGTCATTCATCACTTTCCTACCTGCCTCTGTCAACACCCCCTTCGGCAGCGGATAACATTGCTTTCGGCGCGTGCCAACCCAGGTGGTCTCCCCTCCTCCTCCTCCAGCCACTATCAGCTGTTTAGGCATGTTTTGGCAACTGACCAGTAGATGTATGAGCAGATAATGATAGAAAAATATTCGCATGATACCAATGAATGATTTTTTTTAAACATGAAATAATCAACTGGAAATTTTAATCTCATGCAGTTATCAGTGAAAGAAATTTTGGAATCTTGGAATGCAACGAAGTACGGACAACTTTTCAGTATTCATAACGAAAAAATGTTTATTAATATGCATTGATATGAATGATTTTCTTTTCTTTTTTTTTTTTGATTATTTTTTTTAAGTAAAATGAAGTACATTCTTGTCTTTGGGACAATTCAAGAAGATTCTTCAGAGTTTGGGTTGGTGCAAGAAAAATCTTTAAAATCGGAGGCAGTTACACTTCTCAAACGCCCATTTCCCAAGTTTTTTTAATGTTCTTCTTTAAGCAGAATCAGATGCACCTTACATTCTCCTGGAGAAATTTGCCAATCAAACACCAACTGACCAATTTAATTGTAAGTCGCACAAACCAAGCAAAAAAGAATAGGAAAGAAATCTCTGACAATTTCCGAGCGGAATCTAATCTGAACTCTGGGTGTGAAGAGCGTTATCAGTCGTGATGGGAAATTAAATACCGGCGTTCCTCCTTTGTTCCAACAAGTACATACGTGTGTAACAGGTCGTAAAAATGTCTCTCGAAAAACACCGTCTGCAGCAACCCCCCTACACCTATGAGAACGATTTACGACGCACATGCCTAATCTTACAATAAAGGATCCCCTATCTTGCGCAAACAAGATGCAGAGAAGTTGTTGCGCACAGAGGATGCAGCGATAACGCCACTGACCCCTTTCGAATGCCGCTTTTATTTTTTTTATTTTTTTTTATTCTTAGGTGCGGGGGAGAGGCGCAACAATTAGATTTTTCAGGTACAACGCGGAAGGTCATAATTAGCCCTCCTTAAAATACGACTTTTTTTTTTTTTTTACTTGAGTGGGAGAAAACAATTTAATTTTTCAGGTACCCTGGAAGGTCATAATTACATTGCTTACGTATGCCGCTTTTCTTTCTCCTTTACTTTCATGTTCAGGGCAGACACAACAGTTAGATTTTTCAGGTACACTGCGCGGAAGGTCATAATTAGCCCTACTTTTAAACTGCATCTTTTCTTTTTCTCTTTTATTCTTTACTTAAATGAGTGGATTAAATTTTTCAGGTACACTGGAAGGTTCTCATTAGAGATCCTTTCGAATGCCATTCTCTCTCCCCCTTTTCTTAGTCTATTATACTTTACCAGTAAAGTCAAAGAAAGAAGAAAAATGCGTGAAAGAAGGTTTAATGCATTTTAAAAATATCGCTAAAAACAAAGAATAAATAACACAATTAAATAAATATCGAAAAATCAAAAATTGGAAAGTAGGGTGTTGAGATGGCGAAAATGTATCTGTCGGTCCGTCGAGTTGTTCGCTCCCACCCCCCACCCCCCCAAAAAAAGAAGTCGATGTTGGTACGCGGGAAAGTAGGCTCGTTTATAATTTTCGACGGAACTTCTTGTTTAAAAAGATAGATGCGGGGGAGACACAACAATTACAAATTTTAGGTACACTGCAGAAGACCCATGACTAGCACTTTTTATGAAGGGCTTTTTTCTATTTTTAAACTCAGGGGAGGGAAAGACCAAGCAAATATATTTTTCAGGTGATCATTATTAACGATCCTTATTGAAGACTGCTTTTCATTTCTTTCTTTTTTTTTTTTTTTTCGTAAATTAAGGCAATGCATTTTTTTTACATACACTGGGAGGTAATAATTATAGTATTCACTTACATACTTTAGGAAGAGAGTTTGATGTAAGGAAAGACTATTTTCCTTTGTAAAAAGGCAAATTGATATTTTCTTATTATCCGGGACTGCGATAAACAGAAAGTACAAAAAAGGTTTTATGGACTTAGAAGCCAATCTGTCCCGCATAAGATAATACAGGCATACATTATTTTAAAAAAAAAAAATCCGAAACATTCTTAGCAGCAAATGTGCTTAATTTCCGCCAGTAATATGTGTGGCAAAAACCGGAAGGTATCCAACTATAAGTCAGTGATCTTCCTGAAATTAACCAGGAATCTTTTCAGAAAATTTCACTTTTTCCAATAAAAACCAGCCACGTTTCCGAAATAAATCAGAAACCTTCAGAGCAAACTTCGCCTTTTTCTTGGCACCTAATTGATTTACCAGGAAGGCTTCTAAAGCAAATATGACCGAAGAGCAAATACCGAACAGTTTATTCGACCTGCAATACCAGCAAAGATACAAGATTCAGAGAATGGGCTTTGGTCTGTCCATGGCCACTACAGGGCAGGCCGATTGCAGGTAGCCGTGGTCAGTCAATCGGAAAGCGCCAGAACAAAGATGAAGGCGAAACATCTTATAATAAAAGGAACGAATTTTAATACTGGTAGCTAAAAATGATTTCTACAACCGCAAGAAGCAGGCATTCATGAAACTAGTTGCAATTTAGAAAACGTTTTCGCAAAAACACATATTTTTCACAGGAAGCTGGCAAAAACCGTCAAATCCCTAATATGCTGAATGGGAAAAATCTGTGATGTTTCGGAATTTTCTTACGGTGAAGCTGCATAGAGCGACTGTGACTACCGATTTGGATTACGCGTTAACAGGTGTTTTTTGCGATATGAAAAACGATCATACTTTTACATGAAAACTTTTATGGCGCTAAACGGATCAAATTATCGAATTTTTGGATCATTTTCAAGTTCTTTACGTAAAGTTTTCTTCAAGTAGTGCTGTTTGCATTTTCTTCTTTTTCTTTTTTTTTACCTTTCTTGAACAACGTTTTCGCTTTATTATGTATAAACAGAGTTGCCAACTGCTACGAAAAAATCGTAGTTTCTACGAATTACAGCTTTAAACTACAAAGCTACGATAGCGGGTCCAAAAATTACGATTTTTTGTTTTTTTAATTTATAATCCCCAAAAAAAAACGATAAGTTCAGAAAATCAAACTTCTACACGTGTGCTGATGGTCTCTCGCAACAAACATCGCTCTTCGAAAGTTGCATGGTGTAAAGATGGATCGGTGTTTAGGTCGCGACGCTGATCCAGTCATTGAATCTTCGGCAAAAAAGCGGCAAAACTGCCAAAAATTCCGTGAAGAATATAATTTTTATTTTATTCCGTATCAATATTTTCTGTATCATATTTGAAATTTGTTAAATATCATTGTTTTTGTTCTTTATACTGTTGAAAATTCATCACTGTTTAAATGTGCGGTAGCGGGTATGCCCCCCTTCCGCCCACTGCAAAATACTACGATTTTGGATTTTCAAAAGTTGGCAACTCTGCGTATAAATTTGAAGAACAGGCGACGCAAAGCACACAGCAAAATAAACAAAATCACCCTCCTATTAGTTTCTGAAAAAGGAAATTAATGCGAACAGATGCTGGGTTAGATTACAGTTAGCACAGAAGGGGGCCACCTCCTGGTGATTCCCTAATGAATCTCATCAGAATTATCAGTTGACTAAAAAGATTTGGGTGTAAAAAAAAAACGACTACAAAAATTTTTGAGGGGAGAAAGAGAAAATGACCTTTGAAAAGGTTTTCAAAACTAAATGCTGCTTATTTATCGCATTAAATGGACATTCAACTTAAAGTTGCTAAAAAGTTAGAAAAATGAGGTGAATGTAATTAAAAGTTTCGTTGTTTAAGTTCTCCCTAACAGTGGCAATCAATTACACTGTAAAAACAATTCGGAAACGTTCCGAGAAAATAATGGGCAGCTGATGTGCTCATTTTCTGCCAGTAACATGTCTCGCAAAATACAGGAATGTTTTCCGCTAAAAATCAATAACCTTCCTGAAATTATCATTGAATCCTTCTAAATAATATACAGAAATCTCCCCCGTTAAAGGGAGTCATATGTTTCTGGCGCATTCGAAGAATTTTATAAGTAATAGCTTGGCGCCTTCCCGTTTACCATGAAAGCTCCAAAATCATTTTTGCAAAGGGTCAACGCTAAACCAGATTTACAAGTACTAAGTACCAAGCATCTGACTTGCTTGCAAGTCTTTGACAAAGATACGTAATTTTCTCCAGAATTTGGTGAAAACTTACCCTGAATGTATGTGTGCGTGTGAGGAGGGGGGGGACGTCAAATACTATATTAGGATTGGCAATGTATGAGTTAAAATAATAGACTCTGAGGGGGGGGGGAGCCCAACTCCTTCCTCTCGCTGAGCCCTTGTAGCTAATGCAAAAAAGTGAACTACAGAAAATACAAATATACAAATAATGTTTTCTTTTCATATTAAATTCTGAATTTGTTTTTTCCCTTAAGATTTTTATTTACATATTGAAAACAAATAAAAGTACCCTTTTCGGGCCTAGCAGCTACAATGGGGTGTGCTTTAAATTAAGACCCTGTCCTGTTGCATTTTTTTTTTCTATCAGACGCTTTTTAAGGATTTTGAGTTGTAAGAAATTTATTGATGGTATATAAATTATCTCGATGGCTAGTGAGATGGATGTAAAAAAAAAAAAAAAATTGCTTATTCAGCAATATAGAATGTATAGTAGGAAAATATTATTTAACTCAGTGGCTGCTTCAATATATCGCAATGGGGTTGTTTTCTTCAGTCAAAAGTACTACTTTTAGTCACAGAAATTGATAGAATAAGCAAAAAAAAAAAAAAACATGGACCCAGAAAATACTTTCATTTTCCCAACAGTTATTTTATAATTAATTTTTTTAAAGTGTCCAATTTTTCAGACACGGCGTGGTCTTTATGACGTCACAAAAGATGTCCTTTGGTGCATTTTCACTGCATTCCTACGTTATGATAATCAAGCAGCGAATTAAAAATTGCCTCTACACTTGCTATCAACCATATCGTTGCCAGTACACGTGAGTAAAGATGCGAATTAAATATTGTGCTCTTCTGGACGGCAACAGTGAATGGCATTTCATCGGCAGAAGCGTTAAACAATGAAAGCGCACCGATTAAAGTATTTTTTTTTAACATTAAACTTAGTCAAGTTATTTAAAAAATGGTCAGATCCTATGTTTTTAAACATGCTCTTTCAGAAAAAAATACTTTTGAAGTTTTGGAAACGACCCCATTGCGAGGAACCCTACGACCATATGGGCTCAGCAGTGGATATTATAAAAATGCTTTAGGTAAAAAATCCATGTCAATTCAGGCAAGGGAGTACCTTGATAGTCTCGGAATTTTTTGAATGCAACATATGTTAAGACTCATGAAAAATTACGATAAGGGCACATTTCGGTTTTGCCCATAACATTCGCGGGCCGAGATACAGGCCGCCTAAGATTGCGTTCCGGGCAACGTTTCCGAGCGTGACCTCATGTCAGTGTTAAAAATGGGACGCACGTAGACCCCGAAGGGTTAAGAACCCCTGATTTAAATAATGCAATCGCGAAAATTAAACGCCGGTTTTCTCTTTTATAAAAGAAAGTCAATTTCTGTTAAAAAGTTCTGTTTTTGACTCGTTGTTTCAGTGTTTTTTCTTTCTTTCTTTTTTTTTTTATTATGTCTCTAATTTGGAAGCAACAGTTTTGGCGAAAACATTACTTGTTAGATTTTATTTGTTTTAACTATTTACGAGGGAACATTAACTATTTTATTTGTATGTTATTTATTAATTTATTATTTAGTTGTTTTAGTTTTGTTATCTAGATTAATTTATTTCTTTTACAGATCTTATTTACTTAATAATTTAAGTTAAGTTTTAGCATTAAAAAAATAGTGTTCAAAACTTTTATTTTTGAATTGAGTGTAACATTTAAATCAAAGCACTTATTTTCGCGAGCCATAATTTTCTCTAAAATGAAATTATCGATGATTTTGCGAATTTTTTATGGTCAAATTTACATTTTTAAAGAAGATAATATTTCGCGAGGCTGAAATTTTCCTCGATTACAACAGGCTCGTGAATGTCACGAAAATTAAAGCCGCGCAAAAATAAGTACTTTTATAGTGATGGGTAAATAGAATAAAAAACCTTCTATGATTGTTTCATTTAATTTATTTATTTAACTTTATATTTAATTCAACTTTTACTTCATTTGTAAGATTTTATTTGTGTATTTATTTATTTATTTATTTATTTGAAACGGAATATCCTGATTTCTATGGAAAGACAGGAGGTCCTCATTAACCCTCCCAGTTTAAAGAGGAAAATTCTTAGTTTGAAGTATATTTTACGAGTGCAACGATTTATTTGCGGAATGGTTTGCTGTTTCGGAGTTAAAAGAGGCAGTGGCGGCGATTCAGGGGGGAGGGGGCAACCCCCCCCCCCTTTTTTATGATTTATTAATTTATTTTATTTTCCAATTTAGAAACCAAAACTAGAAATTAAAAAAAAGCAGAAAGGTCAAAATTTTCAGAACAGAATTATTTGTTTTACCAGGGGTGCCCACCCCTCCAAGAGCAAAGCGCGCACACTCCCCCCTAAAAATCACGAAGACCCCCCCTAAAGGAAGTCAAGGCGCAGTCTGCGCCATGACTCCCCCCCCCCCCCAGGTGGGCATCCCTGCTTTTTGTATATTTGTTTACGAAACATTGTTTATCACAAGCAGTAACTTTCGTTTTTTGTGTTCAATGTTTAGATATTAGTGAATCAATTGTTTTACTTAAAAATAAGCCAAACGTGTTCGATGAAATTATTACCAAGTGTTTGTAATATCTCAAAATATTTTGGTCTAATTCTTGTCTAAGTGCTTCTTCGTGGAAAGTTATTGTGTACAATATTCATCAAAATCTCAATGAAAACGTGAGTTAAGTTGCTTGATTTACATCAATTAATACTCATCTACTCTCAAAACCAGCCCTAGCAAAATTTTGTACATTTCTCTCTCTCTCTCTTTTTTTTATTTTTTTGCTGCCATTATAAGTCCTATGGCTTTTAATCGTCCTTTTTTTTTCTGTCCTCCCCCCTCCCCTTTTCAGTCCCAACCACCGCCTATGAAGAAAGGGGATGGATAGTGGACACCAATGATGTTCCCATCAATTTTTCTGAGGGTATACTCCCAGTAATCCACTACGCACAATTTGTGTATGTGATAATATACATAGTATGTCATAATATGAAAATTTATGAAGCATGAGGGTAGACGCTATATGTCTAAAAAGTTTGGGAGTAAACGGCGTAAATGAAGTATACCCTATGGGAACACCACTGGTGGACAGTCACAAATGAAAGGATTTATTTCGTACTAGCCGCCTTCGGCGACCAGCTGGTTCGCCTTCTTACGCCATTCACCTTTATATGCAAGCAGCCACCTACGGCGGCTGTTTGGCTAACTTGTCATTTACCTTTGTACTTGAAGTTTGCCGCCTTCGGCGGCTGTTTAAACAAATTTGGCTGCAGTATTAATCAATCCATCTCTATCTTTTTTTGTGCCATTCACATTTTTACGCCAAGATTGCCGCCTTCGGCGGCTATCTACCTTTACGATCAATCTCTAAATTTTCTTTTACATCTCTATATATTTTAACCTCCCCGCTCATTTCCTAATAAAAACAAAGATCACTCAAAAAACCGCTTTTTTTTTATCTAAATAGAGCAAAAAAAAAAAAGTTATCTCCAAAACTCCCCGTAGTGTGCAAAAAGTAACAAAGTAAAGTAAGTGACAAAGAAAAAAAAATCTCGCTGTTTTTATTGAATTAAATGCGCACAACTATGAAATGTAACGTAATATCGAAACAGCATAACGTCCAGCTTGGGGGGGGGCGGGGGAGGAGAGATGGAAAATAAAATAAATGCATTCCCTAAATTAAACAAAAAAAAAAGAAAGAAAGAAACAAAGCTGCCGGAAAAACACGTGGTCATCACGTCATAAAATGTAGAAGTAAGCTATATAGTAAAAAAAAAAAAAAGATTAACATTGTTTGCGATTAAGATTCCGTTGTAAATATCGAATCGAAATCCAAGTAGTGACGTCAGAGGCATAGAAGATTGAAGAATGCGTTTTTCGACCGATCCGTAGAAAGATATGATGTGTTCAGCATTAAAAAAATTGTAAAAAAAAAAACTATTGCGTATTTTTAAGAACTTTTTTCTTCTGAAGAGGGCGAAATCTTTTTACTATTACCAACTTAAATTTTAGAAATGAGGCTGTGATACTTCTCGCATTATGATAGTAAAAAAAATAAAACCCAGGAAAAAATGCAAATTGAAGGTTTTTTCAAAAATTCATAAAAAATACAAAAATTGCTCTATCTTCAAAATTTTTTCATTCATCGTATTTAAAATTAAATTTCCAACACTATAGTACAAAAAATATTTGTGTGGCGCGATTGGTTTGGGGTCTGTGAGGTAAAAAGTACTAAAAAGTGCAAAAAAACACATAAAACATTCAATAACTTTTTTTCTAATTAAAATATCAAAAAACGAAGCCCCAGGTGCACATCTTCGGCAGAAACTGTACCTGTATATCAAATTTCATCTTTCTAGGCCTTACCGTTTTCCCGGGAAGCGCGCCACACACACACACACAAACATCTTATTTTATTATATGTATAGATTAAATTTTGAAACTTATTTTGATACAGAAAGAGGGCAAAAATACGTGAAGTAAAAATTTAAAGCAGTACGAACTACGTTATAGCATGAAACGGGGGTTCCTAAAGTGGGTGCCGCAGGGAAAGGCCTCGCGAAGTTTTCGTGGTTTCAAAGGGACTTGCACAGAAATTTTGGGGCTGTCACAAATGGCTTTTACGGGTCCCTTTCCATATTGTTTACCCCCTATATTTCACTCCTCGTTTTAAAAATATTGGGCCCCCTCCTGACATAAAAGATACTGTTAAGAAACCGTAACATTGGAAAAGTTAAAAAGCACTTAGGTTAAGTTTGACAAAATGAAAATGAAAATGGAAATCGTTCTAAATGAATTCATTTAAATGTTGCTAGTTTAAGAAAGCATTGTCAAAATTGATTTTAAAAGTTTTCACTCATAGTTATTGTATGTAAACGTTTAGAGTTAAATAATATATAAGAACATCCAACCCGAAAGATATTGCCAAAGAAAAAGAGCGAAAAGGAAATTAACTCATTTTGCTACTAATGTAAGAATTGGGCTTTACGGATATTTTTTACTGGTATGGATAATATATTATTACGTAAATATAGATAATAGATAGGAAAAACTAGCAATTACCTTATTAAAGAATAGAAGTATAAAATTACAAAAAAACAAATTATGAAATTTAAGTTTTTCTGCTAGTGACCTATTTTATTTCATCCTAGGGGTAAAATAAGTCATTGACAACACATTTTAAAACTTATTTATCAGTATCAACATTTTGCTTTATCAGAGATATTTCACTTCAAATATCATAAGAAAGATCAATTTACATATCCTGAGCATTTTATTTACTGGTTGAATCTACATAACTCTTGCTGTCAAGTTATAATTATAAAACTACTGTTTTTTGCCCTATTTTACCCCACCTGATCCTACTACATTTATTGAACAGGGACACATGTCCTTACTTTTAGAGCGCATTGTGGCAATTGTTTTTACTGCACTTATGAAACATTCAATTGCCGACCAGGGAAGATCCATCCTTTTCATATGGCACTTGTCATATCAATCGACAGTGATTAACTGCAACAAAATTTCTGGCAGTATCATATTGAGATATTCAAGTAAAGCTGTTGAAATAGTGAAGTAAAGCTGTACGAAAGAAAGTGGTGGTTTTACAAGTGTTATGAAATATGTTACCGATGATCTGCTCTCAAATGTGTTTATTCTCAACTTTAAATTTCCTGACAGGGACACAGTCGAAAAACGTTTTAGTACACTTCTTTCCAAATGTTTTCTGAACGAAAGTGCGAGCGAAAACGTATTCCTAATGTGTACTGGGAAGTTTACAGTGTCATACATTAAGTTTTGTTGTTCGATGTCATTGCATTATATTTTCAATGGAGAAAAAAGCCATTCTAATTAAAAAGGGAAATTTTTAACTAAATAATGTAGACTGAAGACATTCAATCACATTAATGTATCAAAGAGTCTTTATAAACTTTTATGCCACACTCCTTAAAACTATAGCTTTTAGGATTGGGGATCATATTCATTACATACATTTATCATAATTAAAAAATATTTTGCGTATCTAATGTGGTACGCTAATAATCTGTAACTAATAGCAAAATCCATTAAGTGTTACAAGAGCTTAATTTCTAACCAAAAAATTGCAGGAGCCCTGATAGTCAGAACTTATTTTAATGCTTAAATAGTCTGAATTCCGTCTAAAATATTAAAAAATCAAGTTAGATTAAAAAGAAGCGCAGGAGCTGTGCTCTTACACAAATTAAGTCCTGATTACAATAAAATATTCTGATACAATAATACAAGTCCTGCTTGTTATTTATTTCTTGTATTTCAGGACTGATCAATAAATTTGGATGTCGATATGATATATTGATTCCAAAATATACACTGTAACAACGATTCAGAAACGTTCCTGGAAAATAGTAGGCAGCTGATGTGCTCAATTTCAGTCAGTAACATATCTTACAAAAACCAGGAACGTTTTCTGATAAAAGTCAGTAACCTTTCTGAAATATTAAGAAATCTCCCCTATTAAAGCCAGTCGTGAACTATCTAGAAAAATTAAATAGGTTTAATTTATTCGATTAGAACCTTTCTGATTTACCAAGAAAGCTCCAGAAATATAAAGCAACCACGGCCAAGCTACGCGAAAATTGCAAGCAAGTTTCTTGCCGGCAATTCCTGCCTCGCAAGGCTGTAGCTATCCAGTGACTTATTTGCTCCCATTGGAAGCTTAGTCAATCCGGAAGGGCCATAAACAATATAAAGCCGATACACTTAATAAACACGCTCCGTCAATATTTAAACTGGTAGCAAAAAATATTTTTCACACCAGTGCAAAATCTGCATTCGTGCATCTTTTAGGAATTCAGGAAACTTTTTTGCGAAGATACTTGATTTTTTAGGGAAATAGGTGAAAACCTCTGAAATCACGAAACGTTCCACGGAAATAACCAGTAACGTTTCGGAATTTTTTTACAGTGTAGCATAATTATCTTGCACAACTTCTTAAATGTAATCAGAAGCGTCGCCATATCGGGATTTTAAAGACAATTCCTGGACACATGTTCTTTTAATAAAAAATAATAGTAAAATTATTAAAAAACAATTTAAGGCAAATAATTAATTCATTCGATTTTAAATGCTTTATACACAGATAAAGTATTGAAATTGAATCCCCCTCCTTCCAAGAAAATATTTCTTGATTGAGACCTTGAATATAAATCAGTTGCTGGAACCAGGGGCGCAACGATCTTAAATTTTTGAGAGGCGGACGTTAACAATTTGCCAAATACAACTCCAAATTTTGTCGAATGATAAAGTATGGGTGTAGTACACACGTAAGCACATCACCGAAAAGTGACATTCGGGCATTCAAAAAATTACAATCATATCCCCAAATTTGCCAAATCGTCAGATGAAATTTGCCGAAGAGATTTTTTCCGGAAAATACGAGTGACTTCCGTCGGAACGCACCTGGCCATGGCGGAAACCGGGCACATGAAATAGTATCGAATAAATCAAAATTGTATCTTACCTGGATTTGGTTGACTTTGGTACGAGGTTTTCTTCATCCACTCGAAAGGACTGCGGGCTGGTTGCGGCCTGCACAAATTACCAGCCTGCAGGGTCGGACTGTCGGATTCACTCAAGCCATCGCTTGAAACAGCAACCACCGAATCTGGACTGCGACCGTCAGTGATGGCGAAATCGTCTGCCGACGAGCCCCTCTGAAGGTAAGGAGCGTACGTCTGGCCAGAATACGCCACTGACCCTCGCCACTGATCCCCGCCGGTGATAAAGTCGTCGAAAATCTGTCTGGATTGTCCGGATGTAGACATGGCGTACCACATGTTCTGTTGGTAATTGTTGGATGATGCCTCATTGCAACTCTCGTAACCCGTATAAACACCCTGCTGTTGGTATGCATAGTTCTGGGGGTGAGCCAGGGTGTATGCAGACGATTGACACGATCTTGTCGCGGAAAACATGTCTAATACTCGAACCATGACCAGCACATGCTCTTCCCTGACACCTTTTGAGAAACTTTCTTGATGGAAGTCGCCTTTCTCTGAGGGCGGAAAGCAAAGGCAAAGATCCGCCTCTTTCCCACCATCATCCAATCATGCGATCTCATGGTCCCGCCTCAGATAATGATTGACAGAGAAAAGGATACAGGAGGAGGGGCAGCATCCCATCTCTTTCTGCTGCCGTGATCGGGATGGAGTCTTCGTTTTCCCGATTTTTTTTTCTTCCCGTCTGTTTAGAACAAACTCCTTTGTTCCGTTCTAACAGACGATTAATAATTGAGGCATCGATTTAATTTCATCCCACAAACATTCCTCCCACATTTAAGCAACTCTTTTCGGAACATTGCAAACTTAAATTTTTCTTAAATTTTTATTTCCGCACTGTGCATTGTAAGAGCTGCAGATAATCTTACGTTTCTTCTGTCCCTGGAGGATCATTCATTTTATTATCTCAAACGCTCTGTTCAATCGCAGGCGCCCGGGAGCATTTAATGGGCTCATTCTATTTAAATGCTTTTACGACTTTTAGCTTAGGAACACGAATCAACTGCTCCCTGAGGCATGTTTGAATTTGGTCGGCGGTGACATTTGAATTTAGCATCGCTGAATAACTCAGCCGGATTGGAAGGTAATTCATATGTTTGTTTAGTTTTTCAAGTCTTTGGAGTTCTGATAGAATTGTAAGGCCTGGTCGATTTCGGTTGATGTGTTCTTTTGCGCTGATAAACAAATTTTGAGAAGCAAAGCACAATGCATTTAGCCAGGATTTTTCAGACAAATATTTCAAGGCTTTGCTTAAAAAAAATTTTTGTTTACTTTGGAACACTTTAGCGTCAGAATTGATTTCGAGGAGGGGGGCGGAGGGGGGAAGCATTACAACCATTACATCTGTACCTCTCAAAGCCAGACGGACGTAAGTCACATTTGTGGTAATTTTACAGGAGAGAGGAAAAACTTTTTTTCTGGCCCATGCAAAGGATGGGACGCTTACTCTTTTAAACCTGGCAAAAAAATTAAATGGTTTCTTTCTTTCTTTCTTTTTTTTTTTTTTTTTAATTACGTTCACATGGCTCGATGCGGAATAGGCTTCAATGCACTAAAAAAAGGAAAATCTTAATTTTTGGACTTGCGTCAGTCTGGCTCTGACGTACAGACATGTATGAACTACCTTACTACCAATGGCAATGCACGTCTGTTTCAACCAATGGCTCTGGGGATTTGGGGTCATCGGTTTTTACGTACTTATACAGCGTATAATACCCCCAACCACTCTCTGCGCTACACCATTGTTTAAGAGTGCATGAGAACAAAAGTTCATTGTAAACAAAATCGGCGAAATCTAAACTGCAAAACTTATAACAATCATTTAGTAACTAAAAAGAGAAAGACAGCCAAAATATTTAAAAAGCGCAAACACGAAAAAATTATGAACTAGCAAGATTTTACCAATTTAAAATAATATATCTGGATATGAACATATAAGATCTGGTTCAACCTTTCGCACCAAGGAATGAAGTTATAGCGGCATTTATTATTGGTACCAAGGTGCAGGCGGGCCCTTGACAGTTATGTCGTCGCCCCCCCCCCCTCTCTCCAAAAAAATGAAGAAAGAAAAAAATTGGGGGAAAAAAGAAAAAAAAAATCAAATTTGCGTACTTGAAAACAATTAACTCTATTTTTCAGTGCCACATCAGTAAATATAAACGAAGTAAATTTTACTTTATCTTATGTTTTCGCTTATTCGTATTCCCCCCCCCCCTTATCTGTTTTTCTTTTTCTTTCTTTCTTTCTTTTCTTTTTTTTTTTTTTTTTTTTTTTTTGTAAGAGCCGGGCGGCCCCTAGTTTCTGACTAGGCTGACATGACCTCTCGTCGGGCCTGCTCAGGTGAACTATTCTGATGGTGTAGTGAAACTAGCTATATCATCCTAAATAGTTCACTTAGTACCAAATGATCGTTACAGCTAATGGAGCACCATTTCTTGGGAAACGGTTGCACCAGGGTTTTTTTTTTTTTCAGATTTTTTGATACAATTGTACCAGGGGCGGAGGAGGCGAGAGGGGGCGGTTGCACCCTCAAACTTTTCACTTACAATAATAAAAAAATGCGTAAATTCAATTTAGTTAACTTAGAAAATCATTTGCTTGCATTTTCAGAACAGAAAAAAACTGGTGGAGAATAATTGTTTGTCTCACTAAACAAGTAATATCTTCATATGGGTTAAATATTTCAAAATTGTGCACTCTATGTTATGATGATGCATATGAGATGCCCGTACAGTTTTGAGACTGCGTAATTTTTACGCATAAACTCCATGTCATTTTACATAAATTTTTTGTTCATATTATAACTTAATGTTTAGCAGGTAAATGTTCATTAATGCCTTGCACTAGAAACACATTTTAGTAAAGATATGCCATTTTTGAAAAACATCCCATATCAGAAAAATACTTTCACATCAACAAATATATTTTGAGGCTCTTTACTTGACTATCTCTGAGTAACACAAGATGATATTCAAGAGTTGAATCTATAAAAGCCCAGTGGAAGAATTACTGGAAAGCGACCTTTTCATTGATAGAAAATCTGAAGTCATTTTAATATGAATGATTTTGTTTGAATTTTTGTTTACTTTATTTATACTGCGGAGCGTTTTTTGAATAATGCTACACACTATCATGAAAATTTCAATCCGCTAATCTTGATTCTTGGATTGACAATTGAAACTCTTAGTAATTTTCGCACTAATGCATACTTGAACCAAGTGTGAAACTTTGTGACAAAATTTTCCATAGCAATTTTTACCGTATGCCAATGTAGAAGAGGTGACAAAACCCGCATGAAGTTTTAGCCAAATTATTAAATCTATATGCTTTGAATAAAATGATAAATTCAATTTCTCAAAAAATTGAGACAGGATTTGATGAGATATATTTATCATTGGTCTTATAAGTTCAATATTATATAGCTCGGTTATAGAAAACGAAAAAGAAAATATTACACTTATAAGTAATAGCATGAGGGAGGAGGAATTGTTTTGTGAATTGCGAATATACGCAAAATAAATACTAGCCCAATTTAAAAAGCTTTCTTGGTTATTTTAAAGAGAGGACTCTGAAGGAAATGTGTTTTTTGACATAACTTTCTTGTTTTTTGACTGTTTCAATCAGAGCAGTCATTTGAAAGATGACTTTGTGATTAAATTGAAAAACCAACGTAAATGAAGCACAAATTAACACGAAAATACATCATACAGCTATTTCAAGGACTACAATGGAGCCTCTTCATCATCAGTGCAAAAAACTCAGCCCACAACCAGAAAGTTCTGGGAGAACTGAACGTTAGGGAGGGTGGATCGAAAAAAATGTTTTCAGAATTTCAAATTGGCCAGAATGAGAAAAGTTGTCCACAATGGCTAAACAATTAGGTGTGAATTTTCAAGTTGGTCAGATAGTATCTTCATGCTCCTCAAGGCGGTCAAAGTTCGCAAATTGAGCCCAAAAATGCATTTTTTCTTCTTTACGAATACATTAATTTTTATTAACTTTTCAAATCGATCAGGGTGAAAAAAGGTACCTAATGGGGTAAAATATTATGATGTAAAATTACATCACAGTCCGATGAAATCTTCATGCACTACTTGGCAGTCGAAATTCGCAAATCAAGTCCTAAAATAGTGTTTTTTCATTAAAAAGAAAAAGAAAAAAAAATCTTTACTTTCGAAATCTACCACGGATAGAAAAGTTGCCTCATGCGAGTAAAATAATTCATACCCGCCACACAGTGGCGCACACAGAAATTTTGCAAGGGGAGGGTCCATAGTTAAAAGTCCCATTTTCATGTCATACCCCAATATGCCGTCAAACATATTGGCTTGATTTTATTGATTCTTGAGAACAAAAACAGTAAAAAATAAATTATTGATTAAATAATTAGCACTAATTAATAAAAAAATATTAATAACAGGTACATGCTTAAATTACCAGAAAGCAAACGAATTTATGCAATGTATTTACTTTTATCATTGTTCATAAATGAAAACAGATGCCCAAATTCAAGCATAAGAAGCATCAAGTCTGAAGAACAAGAAAAATCTCATTCTAACCTGTAATTATAAAACTAAAAACATTATTATTACTCTGTTTTTATTTACAGTCACTCATAGTCTGCCTCTATAGGTTTACAAAACATTGTAAAATTTAGTTTTCTAGTTCATTTTTGAGTTTATTTATAACTTCCTCAGTGTGTGATGGTGACATTGCTTGAATTCAGCAGTACAAGAACACATTAAACGTTCAATATACATAATCTATATTGAACGTTTGTTTCAATAGAACCTTGAGAAGGCTAAAAACATACTATTTAAGTATGTTTTTAGCCTTCTCAAAGTCGAGAAAGATCTCTCGTTTGTGCAATTCGTTACAAAAAATGTACACATTTTCTAAAAAAATCTTTTAACAAGAGGATTTTTTTCCCTATTATTAGAACTGAAATTCTTGTTTTCATTGTTCGGAAATATTTTGTGTATAAAGTACATAGAATCATTTGAAATAAAAAAAAATGCAAGAGCTATAGGAGGGGTCTGGACCCCCTGGACCCCTCCCTTGTGTGCGCCACTGCCGCCACAGAAAGCATTTTATCACGTGATTCGCTATTTACCAATCTCATATCCATTGAGATATGTTAAACCACAGCAAAGTGACATTAATAAACAATCTTTTTACTCAAATAAAATAGTATAAAAAAAGGAAATAAACCATCCAACCTTAGAACAAAAGCAAAAAGCTTAGATGGAACAAAACCCTCAGAAACAAAGATTAAATACAATATTTATATTCATGTACCTATTCCTTTCTGCAGTTCTAAGGCATGAGTATAAATTACCATCAACCATCACTTTTCCTTTCGGAACAATAGTTTAATAGGTAAATTGCTTAAAATAGAAACTATTTATAACATGAACAAATTAATTCACATCAAGCATGAAGAAAAGGTCAAAGGTATGTAGCAAATCTTGGCGTAAAGTGTATGAACAAAAGCATTTGAGAGCAAAGTTATTTTTTTAAAAAGAAAATTATATATAGTTTGAAATATGAAGAATGAATTAACTTGAAAGATTATACTCAAAACATTAACAAATGGTACGTTTGAAGATTTTTTAAAAAATGTTATTAAAATACTCAAGAGTACCAAGCACAGTTCAAACGATCCATATGCGGTTCGCAAGCTACAGGTTTCCGAGCACAGCTCTACACTGTAAAAACGATTCTGAAACATTCCTGGAAAATAATGGGCAGCTGATGTGCGAAATTTCTGTCAGTAACATATCTTGCAAAATCCAGTAACGTTTTCCACTAAAATTCAGTAACCTTCCTGATATTATTCTGGAAGCCTCCTGATATATTCAGAAATTTTCCCGTTAAAAGCCAGTCGTGTCTTTGGAAAATTAGAGTAAACTTAGGCAAGCATTTTATAATAGCTTGGCATCTTCCTGATTTATCAAGGAAGTTCCAAGAGCATTATTGCAAACATGGCCAAAGCTAAGCTAGAATCGCAAGTAAGTAACGAGAATTTTACTAACCTGCAATTCCTGCATATAGCAACGTTATCCATACTTTGTCGCACCCTTTTCGAGCTTAATTATAGCATAGACGGGCCATAATTGAACTGAAGTCGATACATTTTATAAATACGCTCAGTTAATCTTTAAACTGGGAGCTGAAAATATTTTTCACAACAGTGAAAAGGCTGCATTCGTACAACTAGCAGCAATTCAGGAAAACTGTTTGACAATAATACCTGATTTTTCCAGGAAGTGGATTAAAACCGTTAAAATCCCGAAACGTAACACGGAAACACTCAGTAAGTTTCGGATTTTTTTACAGTGTAGGGTTTAGTTCAAAGTTTAATCTCGTTAGTTTCTAACTGCTGAAAATCATTATATTTATGCTTTTGAAATTGTCAGAACGTCCCTTTACACCATTTCATGCCAGGCATTAATGTTTTTACGAGTGCGAGAATGCCGAAAATCGAACATTTGGCTTATTGTCTCAAAAATTATTTGGCAAGTAATCTCTAATTCTAGTCTAAGACTGAGAATCTCGAATTTTGGGAAAGAGCTCATGGTCAATTTGACGTAAACTAGGGTATGAATTTCTAAGTGAGCTTTGAAATACTACTAATAGATCGAGATACTTAAAAGAGAATTAAAAAAAAAAAAAAAAAAAAAAAAAGGTTATTGATCTTGTCATACAAAAGAACAGATTCTTCGCGAAATAAGAAAATATTTTACTCGCAATGATTTGAGATGAAAGATGTATACCACGTACGGCAGCTGCCCTAAGAAGAACAATGGAAGCAAGAGAACTAACAAAATCCTTACAGTCTGCGTGAAAATGTGTTATTCCGGCCCTCAACTTTGATGCAATGACTACACAAACCTTGAATTTTAAAAATATCTTTTTATAACTGGCAAGAAATTGAAAAATATGAGCCACGATTCAATCACGAGAAAGTATGAATACTTTCAATATATAATCAGAGTTTTCTGTTTAATTTACCGAAAGATTTTCTGCCTGAATCTGTAGTCCTCTTTTCCTTTTATTTAAAATTTTATTTTACTGAACAGTGGTTTATTTATGAAATGTTCTTTACTGGAATAATGCAAAGAAATATTATTTTTTTAGGGTCTTACCTGTACTTGTATCTATTTGTGATCTAATTTTAACATGTATAATGTTTATGTTTACATTTTAGAATGTGACTTGTCTTGCATTCTAACTTTTGCATATTTCTATCTCGAAAAAAAAAAAACATGGTAAAAAATACTAGGAAGTTTTAATAATTTTTGTTGCTAGTTTAAAGAACGTATTTATTGGTAACTTTCTGCTCATGGTTGAATTAAAAAGTCACAAAAATTAATGTCTTCGTAACATTAAAAAAAATCTTTTTTTTTTTTTTTTGTTCAATATGCGGATTTCGACTTCCAAGTGGTGCATGAAGATTTGATCGGTCTGTGATATTATATTATAGTATTTCATCCCATTGCACTGGCGCAGCGAATATGGGGTTTTAGGGGTGAAAACACCCCCAGAGCCATTGGCTTTAACATAAATGCAAATTCTAATACAGTAGTTTATCATATGAAAGAACTGTTTTAATTGAAAAAAAAAGCCCTTCAGAAGGTACTTTTCATCAAAAAAAAAAAAAAAAAAAAAACCCTCCAGAAGGTTTTTTTTTTGATCAAAAACCCCCTTTAGAAGGTATTTTTCATCAAAAAAAAAAAAAAAAAAAAACCTTTCAGATGGTATTTTTGATCAAAACCTCCCCTCACTCCCCTCCAGAAGATATTTCTGGCTAAGCTAGTGTCCCATTGGGTACCTTTTTTTCACCCTGACCGATTTGAAAAATTAATAAAATAAATGTTTTCGTAAAGAAGAAAAAATGCATTTTTGGGCTCAACTTGCGTCTTTGACCACCTTGCGGAGCATGAAGATATTATCTGACCAACTTGAAATTTCACACGTAATAGGGAAGTTTTCGATTTTTCAATTTTATTTTTATATGATAGAGTAACATGTATGAACATCATAGGTGAAAAAATTTTTGCGATACGATAAGTAGTTTTTTTTTAATTAATTTTTAAAGTTCAAGCTCTTGTGACGTCAAATGGCATAGGAAGTGACGTCATCCCGAGGGGAGAAGCGAATGTCACGCATTCGACTTCGAAGACGAAACGTAAAAGGCTTTCTCCTCGCATTTAACTCCTCGCGTTTCTGGAACATTAAACCTCTCATCCTCTCGAAAATATTCGAATATCTCATTGATATTATTTGAGGAAGATTATTAGATTGTGCTTTAACGAATCCGGCCTCCATAGTGTGTTCAAAAGGATTATTGAATTTCTAAAAAATAAAAATATCAGCGCGCTCAAAATGTCCCTAGCGAAAACAAGGGATCCTCGGCGGAAGGCTGCCCATTCGCGCCCTGTGACGTAGGCTCGTGACGTTTCAGAAGCGCGCACTTCTGCGCGTGGATTTTTAAAAATTCATTAAAAATCAACCACGGTGTTTTAAAATTCGGCGATGGTGAATTTTTTAGTTTTGAGAGTCAATTAACAATAACCAATAGCCAAAATATGAACATTTAATAGGTTGCAACTTCCCTATTGTTTAGTTTTGTGGACAACTTTTCTCACCCTGGCCGATTTGAAATTCCGAAAAAAAAAAAAAAAAAAAAATCGATCCACCCTACTGAACGTCAACCAATTTTGACTTCAGTGTGTCAGGAAGTTAGAGAATTACCTTCGAAGCGCAATGAGGCAAGCAAGACCTTCATCTTTAACTGTACTGGTAATAAAGCAAAACACTGGATATTGATTAAATATAGTTACAAAATTTTCTGTTCTTCCTGACTGCAAAAATAGCAGATTAAAACTTTACTAAAAAATAAAAATAGTACCGAGATGTTTTGTGAGATAATTTATTACAAAATAAATTTAAAGCTTCGGCCGTAAACATTTTAATTGTTCTTAACAAAAGTAATTACTCTTAACATTAAAACCATTTTATTATCACTTCTTGGTAACCAATATGTATTTTATACCATAATGAGTAAATTCATGTTCAAGAAACTTAACCCCCCCCCCCAAAACGAAATGGTGAAATGCCGCCCCTGAATTGTACCATACATAACAACCCGAGTGTAATTTATATGGAGCTCAAGGGTGCTTTGCTTCGGTACTTTTATTTCAGTTTTCTGTGTATTTTTACATTCACGGAATTGAAACTATTCATATATCACATGTGCACAAAGGTTTTGAGGACAATTCTGCGGTCCTACTACTTTATTGAGAAGTTAAGCCCTGTTTTTAAGTAGTTAATTTTCTCAATTGATTACATAATGCTTCTTTCAATTTCAAAATGATCTATTAAAGGAATAAAATCAACAAGCATTTTGCTCTGTGTTCCCATACATTTTTGATATTAAATTCCATACCTGTCTCAGTTTTAAATCAGAATCATAAATCTAGTTGATGAACGAGATAAAATTAAGATTTATGAGCAATTTTCTTTCTATACGACGCGACCGCTTTCTTTGTTTTTCTTCAAACTTTGCACATAAGATTATCAACTGGACTCATCACACTCACACAGAGGGAAGGAAAAAAAAAGGTAACCTTTAATGTGAAATTTGATACATTTTATCGCACTTAAAAATGATAAGTAAGATATATTTGATTTTTGTATTTCATCAGAAAATTTTTGCGCCGAAAGGTATAAGATTTTTGGTGTAGTAATCATCAAGTTCGTTTTTATGAATGGACACGAAAAGTTAGTTATTCGTGGCCCACAAGGAACCCACAAGTTGTGGGCACAAAACTCTAAGGGGCGACATGCAAAAAGTAAAAGATATCTTTTACTAAGATCTCAAAAAAATTAAGATAAAAATTTTAATGTGAAAATTCCAAATTGGGGAGATTTTCAAGGGATCCGGACAACATCCAGACCCAAAACGTCCACGGGCATAACATCCATGACCAAAACGTCCGAGGGACTGAATGTTCGACGGACAAAAGGTCCAGGGACAGAACGTCCACATTTTTGGACAGCTAGGACATAACGTCCAGTTTTCTGAGCAGGCTGGACAAAACGTCTGGATTTTAAAGTTTTCCCTTCCACTCGATTTTCAATGACTGAACAAAACGTTCCCCATTTTTGAGAAAAGTATTCTAATAATTAAGTGTAAAATTCTATAACAACTTTGCGGCTGCAGAAAAATTGCCCCCCCCCCCCCCCCCTCCTATCAGTGGCCTTCAAGTGCCTTGCCCTCCTGAAAGAAAGTGAAAAAACCGTAACTATTCCCGCTGTAACTATCCCCACCCGGGGCAAACGCCGAATTCTCCTCACATGTGCCAAGTAGAAAAATCACGTGGAAAATACGGGGACAACCTCTACCCTACATTTGCCGTAAAACACATTTTATTTTTAAAAAGAAGGGTCTTGATACTTAAATTTATCTTTCCATCTTGTCAGTGTGTGGGGGGAATGGGGGGGAGGAGGAATCTATACAAACTCATTTTTTATTAAAAACACGTAAAAACAAAGAATTCAACAAAATTAGTTGAGACTAGTGATGTGGATCGGGTAAATACCCAGCGGGTAGGTAAATATTTTTTGGGTATTTACCCAAGGCCTGGGTATTTTACAAAAAAAATGCAAAAAGTGAATGGGAATTTTTTTTTTAAATCTAAATATGAAATAATTGGTAAAACCGATACATACATATGTATAACACAGTTTAAAATAATTTTTATTCAAAGATTTGATGAAATTATGAAAAAACCCTATTGTGAACCAAAGAATCTTTCTTTTCAATGTCATAATTGGAGAAGTATAAGTAATTCAATGATGAACTTCAGGATTTCAAAATCGCAATCTAGGTTAGTCATATCCAAAAGGATAGAAAAAAGGAAGCATGAGGGATGTTTGAAAGAATAAACTGAGAAGTTATTAAAACACTATGATGTTATTTATTTATTTTATTGTTGTTTAAGTGATAACCTGGCAAATATCAAAACAGTTTTCACATTAATAAGGAAAAAAAAAATCAAAATATTGTTTTCTGTTGCCTTGCTCATTTGCATTTGCTCCTCGGTACTTCATGATGAAAATTTATTCAAACTATTTTTAATACACGCAAATAGTAATGTAGGGTGGGAAGGTTAATGTATTTTTTGGGTGTTTATCCGAAGGCAGGGTAAATTCCCTAGTAATTGCGCATTTTGCAAAAAAGAATTAGGTGATATCAAAAGGTGATGATTTTCTTTTTAAAAAACATAAATCGTAAAACATCTTCAAACACATTTTACTGAAAAAGGAATGATCAAGTATTTTTATGCTAACATTTATGTTGTACTGCATTTATTTTTAGTATTAAATTATTTTGCTCTTTAAATTAAAGCATATCAGCTGTAACGTCTCTATTTTTTCTCACACTCAATACATATGCTTGAAATACAATATAAAGTGAAAGTCAAAATATCAAAATGAATTAAGCGAATTAAGAACTGACGTTATCTGCAGAATACACCTAAACACTTGAACTAGGTTTGGAGGAAATTTCTGCATATAGGATATAGGTAAATAAATATTAATAAAAAATTGAGCGGCATTTCGTTACATTTTGATGTCATGCAGAGACATATTGCTGGGTTATAAAAGACTAGGACCTTAAAAAATTGATGTTTGCTTTTTTGTAACCAGTTAAGCTTTTTACTTTTTGTAGAAAGGTTTTTTATATCTGAAATTTGGCTATCAACATTGATTAGGCATATCCAACACATTTAATGCGAATACCATATTAGATTGCTAAGTTGTTTCACACAAGATAATTCTTTGAATATGCGATCAAAATACAATTTTTGGGCACAAATTTATTGTTTTGTATATGGTTTTTTATATATATATACATAGTGGAATACATACACACAGAAAAGTATTTTAGTTGAATATAAACTTTTGAAATAAATACCGGAGTATATACCCAATTTGGGTATTTACCCGGGTATATACCCTGGGTATTTACCCCTAAAAATAAATACCCAGGTATTTTACATCACTAGTTGAAACAAAGGAAACACTTTAAAATCCGGACGTTTTCTCCAGCCTGCTCAGAAAACTGGACGTTATGTCTTAGCTGTCCAAAAATGTGAACTTTCTGTCCGTGGACCTTCTGTCGGTCGAACGTTATGTCCACTGGATGTTATGTCCGTCGGACGTTCTGTCCCTCGGACGTTTTGGATCTGGACGTTATGTCCATGGATGTTTTGGATCTGGATGTTATGTCCGGCTCCCAGAAAGATCAAAGACCCTGGAAAAGTACGGAGCCTGTGGGAGCTGGATATATTATGAGTAAGACTTAAGTAAAAACTCTTGAAAACTATGGGGAAAAAATAAGGATTGAGAAAATTTTTCTAATATTTCAGAATAAAGTTTTAATGATCAAAGATAAGTTCTAATGCGAAGGGAAACTTCCATAACTAATGGGGAAATCATATGATATATGAAAAAAAATGTACGAAGGGAGGGGAAAATTGGAAAAATTTTGTGCAATATCATGTTGATATTAATTATTAGCTACAATGCGGCTCAAATCATATGAATCGGAATGATAATTAATAAGGCAAATCATAATCTTTACTAATAAAAAGCTAAAATACTGTCTCTGGATGTCTGTTACGCGCATAGCGCCTAGACCGTT
Organism: Uloborus diversus; assembly: GCF_026930045.1. Classification (NCBI taxonomy): domain Eukaryota; kingdom Metazoa; phylum Arthropoda; class Arachnida; order Araneae; family Uloboridae; genus Uloborus; species Uloborus diversus. The sequence continues at coordinate 61,914,538 of NC_072738.1, forward strand.
CGGTCGATTTTCATGAAATTTGCGCAAAATTAGTTCGTAGCATAGGGGTGAGCACCTCGAAGCGATTTTTCAAAAATTCGATTTGTTCTTTTTCAATTATTTTATTTTTACCACCATTGGTGGATTTAATTCCCGTGCACCGAGCGAATTACCATAACATGGACAAGCAAATGAATGTAGCATATTGGCGAGAAATTCATCATCCAGTATTTGTAAATATACAGGCGAACCAAATGACCTTTTAATTTTCTACTACGAGCAAAGCCGTGCGGGTACCGCTAGTTTAAATTGAAAGAGCCTGAATCAAAATGAAGGAAAATAAAAAGTAGAAATCATTTCCAACTTCAAACAATCGTCAACCATTCTTCCCGAATAAAAGAAACTCGTTTGTCCACAAAGACGGAATCAACAAACATGCCGACTAACCAGAGAAATGGCTATTCTCTGGGTCATGTTTACTAATAGCTTTTCGATATTGTAATCCTGTTGTAGACGTGTTCACGGCTTTCATGTTTCGCCACACTTTCGCTATTCATGGCATTCATAGCAGCGTGGGATCCCGATCCAGACTGGTAGCCTCCAGATCGTTTCCAGCGATTGCTCATCCCCGATCGACCACCAAACAAGTTGCTTTGTTCCATTCTAAAATCAAGCCCATAGGGATGATGCCACTAGCAACACAGAAAAAGATAAAAAGATACAGGTTTTGAAAAGAAGCCGCTAAAAGCTCACCGCCTAACTCGCGTAAGTCAGTGGCAAAAGAGATTAGTGTTAAGTGGGGCTGAACAAAGACCCTGGGGGCTGAATTGATTCGAACTTTCTCCTCAGGGTCTTTAAACGAATTCGCAGGTTCCACAGCGGCTGGAACCTACAGGCAGTATACGTGCTGTGTCTCTGGGGATAAAAAAACAGAAAATGCATTAATATTGTAGAAAAGAAGAGAGAAGAGATCAAACGCACGCAGCTTGACAACAAAATGAGATGAGCACTTCTGTCCCAGGAAGTGTTTTTCAACAGCTAAACACAAAATATGACATTCAAAAGCACATACAAATTATATTATTTACGAGAATATGAAAGCAACTTTATGGAGAAAAACAACACTAAAAGTCAGATTACAAAAACCTTTTTTTTTCACTTAACTTCACAGACTCATCAAGAAAGAAGGGGGGGGGGGTGTAATCATGCATAATTAGTTCCTTCAAATTGAAATAAACAGTCAAACAATTAAAATGTTGCAAAAATAAAATATTTAAGCTATCTATTCTGAGAAGAAATAAAATATCAAATTGAAATAAGTTTAAAGGTAAATAAATGGCACAAACAATACGATAGCAGTTTGTTTTAATGAATTGACTCAGCAATAAATAATGATATTAAAAGTTATTCGACTATATTAAAACACATTTTTCATAACTGACATAGGGGAATACGGGGCAAAGTGAAATAGCGAGGCAAAGTGAAAAGGTGAAATATTTACTCTGAGTTTAGCGCTACCTATTGTTAATATTTTAACAATGTAGTTGCACATGGAGTCTATTCCAGTTCGAGCGCGACTAAATACAGGTAAAATTACAATAATTATAATACTTTTGACAGGACTTTTGAAAATAAACGTACTACTTAGAGAAACCCATAAAAGAGGTGTATGAAAGAGAATTTACTGTAGCTGCTACGCTCTAAAATTACAGGATAACTTCAATTTAACGATTTCCTCAATTTAAGGATGCATTTCACTGGTTGACTGCATTGAGTGTCTATGATCCTCGATTAAACGATATCCTTGATTTAACGATATGTTTTTCCAGTCCCTTGGCAAATCGTTAAATCGGGGTTATACTTCCAAGTCAAAGGTTTGACGTAAAACGCAATATTTTGCAACCGGTATAACACAGAAATTAAATGCCTCAGAAAAGGGAACCGGACATAACGTCCAGATCCATAACGTCCACGGACATAACATCCATGACCAAAACGTCCAACGGACAAAACATCCGAGAGACAAAACGTCCGACGGACATAACGTCCAGCGGACATAACGTCCAACAGACATAATGTCCGACGGACAAAAGGTCCAAGGACAGAACGTCCACATTTTTGGACAGCTAGGACATAACGTCCAGTTTTCTGAGCAGGCTGGACAAAACGTCCGGATTTTAAAGTTTTTCCTTTGTCTCAACTAATTTTGTTGAATATATTTGTGTTTGTGTGATATGTGATGCAATCACCAGCAAAAAACGAGTTTTTTAATATAGAATGAGTCTGAATAGATCCCCGCCCCCCCACACACACACACTGACATGATGGAAAAATAAAATTTAAGTATTAGGGTCCCCCTTTTTTAAAATAAAATATGCTTTACGGCAAATGCAGCGTGGAGACGACCCCCGTATTTTCACGTGATTTTTCCGCTTTTAGGCAGATGTGGGTGAGAATTCGGAATTTTTGCCGCGGGCTAGCGGGGATAGTTGCGGATGCCTCATGAAGCTTTTTCACGGGCACAGGTCACTTGAAGGTCAGTGATTGGAGTAGTAGAGAAAATTTTGCGAATGGGAGGGTTCTTTAACAGCTGATTCCGCGCAGAGACAGTAAACAAACCCCTTTCAGTGCTTGCGGCGGGCGTTCGCTCATTTGATTATCTTCCTTTTTTTTCTGTCTACTTGTATTTATTTCTTTTTTTTTCTTCCATTGTTTTTTCTGTTAAGTTGTTATTCATTTATTTTCTTGATAGTTTGTTGCCATTATTGTTTTAATTTTTTAATTCGCTTTTTAGTATTCCATACTTTTTTATTACTTTTTGTTATGGATTTTATTTATCACGATGTCTAAAGATTGTAATATTCTACGTAGAATTTTTTTCCTGTACGTACGTTCATTTTACATTGAGATTTTTTTTTCTAAATTAAATTGACTGGCGCAAACTGTAAAGTCGAACATAACTATTGAAAAAAATAAATAAATGACTAACCACCACTTTGTGGAAATGTCCCCTCCCCAGGTGGCTCAAAAATACATGTAAAAAGAAAGTTTCTGTTAGATAACGAGACACCCCTCAATATTTTTAGCTTTGTGGATATCAACCTACTGGAAGACTTTTAGCTTCCAATTTCAACTGAAAGCAGGTGCTCAACCGCCTCCCCCAAACTTAATATATATGGGAAGGATGGTTTAAAAAATGCTTTGAATTGAAAAAACAATGCTACATATTATAATATACAGTAGTAATATGCATATACATAGCATTAAAATAATTATTTACAAAAAAAAAAAAAAAAACAGCTGGGGAAGTTTTATATTTCTAAACTTGTAGCTTTTTCTATACTGTGGCAAATGATAAATGAAGGGGTCATTGAGCACTCTTTAAAACTGGAGTAAGAAGCTAAAATTTTTACTTTTTTTTTTACCTTTTTTTTCATTTTCAATTATTTCAATCAAATTAATTATAATACATATACATTTATCGCTTTAATAACACAGTGAAAAAAAAAAAAAAAAAAAAGAGGCCAAACATTTTATATTCAGGTGTAAAATTTTCAACTTAAGTTTTAAAAAAAATAGCACTTCAAATCTTTTTAGTTTTAGTGCATATTTTAGGTACTTTCAAGTCGTTATATAATCCAGGATGTAAGTTCACTAAAAAAAAATAAACAAAAAAGTTTCATTCTAGTCAAAATCTTGAGGGGGGGGGGGGCTCCTTTGCACCCCCTCTGTGTTTGTCACTGTACCACAGTTTATGCTGTACTACATTTTTTCTGATAAAATTTTAAAATCTGCACACGTTTCCTTCATTTTAACTGAAAATGCCATTAGTACTTAGGGCAATATGTTAGTGCTATGTAATAGAGTAGCTTTTAAACTAGTTTTGAATAGCCAATATTTAATCTCACCTAAATTGTTGGATGTTTAGATATAAATATAGCTTTAATCATTTCCCTTAGAGTAAAAACCTATAAAACCTTCCATGTTTGCATTCATATATAAAAACACAGAAAATAATTTAATTCTGACAGCATATATCATTAAATTTGGTGCTAAACCAGACTATCTATCACCACATTTATTGTCTTCATAACAGGTTTTGAACTGTGAATTATATATGATTTTAACGGTATATGATGTAGAAACAAAAGGGAAAAATAAGAAACTTAAAACATATGATTGCACAGGAACTGGATGATGGAAAAATTCTGATTTGATATTTGAAATCAGATTTAATAATTTCCTTAGGAATACTAACAACATAAATAAATGTTTTATGTGGCAAAATCTTTCATTACTAGTGCAATTAAATGACTAAATAATGCTATTTCAAGACACAATCAGAAATTTAAACATTTAAAATAACTCCCAATCATTTACTCAAAGACGCAAAGTAAAAAAATAATCCGAAACACATCTGTTAAAGACATTTAGTTTGAACTTATGAAAATATTGATAGAGTTAACCATGTTATACTCTATTTTGAAAGAAACTCTTCATATGCCACCAAAGCTTGACCACGGAGAGATGGCGGATGCTTTTGAAGCAGAAACGTCATTTGTGTCATTTGAAATAGTTTGTTTCTTGTTATTTCGCAATAGATAGGATCAGCGAGAACGCCTCTTACTGTTTGGCACTTTCTAACTGATTCTACTTAGACGAAACTAGGGAGACTTGACCCAATTTTTGGTTTTTCCTTTCCCTTTTTTTTTTTTTTTTTTTTGTAGAATAGTTAGAGCGAAATAAAAAATACACATGAACAGTTTGCACACTATTATGGCTAAATTTAATAGCATAATTCCAAGTAGAAATGGTACAAAAAAAATTATATTCATCAAGTCTGCAAATGGGTCAAGTGTTCCCTAGAGCTGGGGAGACTTGATCCATAGGGAGACATGACCCCCCTCATGAATGCAAGAAGAATCACAGGTATTGAAATCAAGAACGCAGGTTTGATGATGCTTTTTGTTTTAATTAGTGATACTTGAGGCGAATATACAAAATGTTCACTCTATAGTTGAAGTGTTACATATATTTTCTTTATTATTATTAATCTTACTCCATATCAGCAGGAGAGCAGAAGTCGAATTAAAAACTTTATCAGATCAGACCTAAGCAACAGTTCAGTTATTTTACTAAGTAACAACTCGTTGGGCTCAAAGATTATTAGTATGCCTTCATACTTACAATATTAGAGTCATTGCATGAATAAAAGCAAATCATTAGACCTAAATGAAAATATTTTATCTATTCAAAAATAAAAATTCATTGAAAGAATATCAAATTAGTCTTTGGGTCATGTCTCCCTACTTAGTTTGGGTCAAAGCTCCCTAGTTAGGTTTCTTTTGTTTACTTTAATTTTTCAGCAACTTAGATCTAAGTTATATAAAAGTACTCTATATAAAGAGATAGCCAGAAAAGAGACTAAAGAATGCATACTTTTAAAATTCTTTTCCCTCAAAACTAGAGGTTAAAATCTAAAAAGTTCCAAAATCTTCAAACTTTACTTTTAAGGTGAAGTGTCATTTAACACTGAATTTCTTGAAAACCACTGACAATTCCGAAATGGTTTCGCCCTGCAAAATACTGTTGTGTGACTGGTCAACCAATAATATGACCAAAATTTTCCCTAAATATTCTTTTCATGGCAAAAATCATCATGGGTCAAGTCTCCCTATGGGTCAAACATCCCTAGTTTCCCCTATTACAAATGATGATGTTTTCGCTTCAAGGTCTTCTGCCATCTCTCCGTGGTCAAGCTGATACGAGTAAACGTCTCTTTTGGTTACTGTTGCCAAGTTATTTTCGGATAGAATGCAACTGAACTTATTTGAATTTGAGCTCTTGAGAATTAATAAAACTAATGTTAGTTTACTTAACAATATAGTTAAATCTGGTTGTAAATTTTAGTAAGACAAAATCAACATCATGAACTCTTTCTTACTTACTGACAATGTAATGTCAATCCTTCCTACACACGCAGTTAAAATTTCTTGGAAAATTGAAACATTGAAATAGACAACAAAATCTCTTGAAAAAATCAGTGTAAAATTACTGGTGATTTGATTTAAACGCAAGGGAAGTTCAGAAGCTAGTTTTGCGGGGCCGAAAGGGGTAAATTAATTGAGCTATCTCACAAAAGATTTTTGAATTCCTATATAACAGGGGTCGGCAAGTAATTTTAATTGAGATTCGGATACTTTTGAAAATTTTTCATTGAGGTGCAGGAAAAACAAATGCCTTACAATTCATTTATTTTGATTTTCACTCCCAAATTAATATTAAATACAATCGATAGGTTCATTTGTATTCAAAAATCAATGGGAGAATTTATGGTACCACGCAAAAAAAGTTTGTTTATGCAGAGTGTGTTTAAGGTGGGCGCCGTAAAGTTTGAGCAATATTAGTTATCCAAAAGTTTCCCAAACGTATGTAAACCTTACATGATGATAGTCCAGTAAATGGCTCAAATCAGTCAACTAATAAGTTAAAAAACATGATGAACTAAAACTTAGACTTGGTGCAAACGTAACCTGGCAACGTAAGATGTGATTAGGAGATGCGATGCCTTCGCAATGCTGCCAGGTTAGGTTTGCTCCAACAATAGTATATTAAAAAAATGGTGAGGGTGATTCTCAAAGGTATTGTTATCCTCAGTAGAATATTTTAAAAAGTAATTTAAATACCCAAAGGTATTGTTATCTGAAGACTTAGTTTATTTGCGGAAGTTATTCTTCCAAAATAGTTTTGGCGGTACAATTTTTGACCGATCGCGTTCCAGATCTGCACCGCGGTTCGCCAGTTGCAGACCACTGCTCTATAACATAAATAAAAATTGATAACAGTTATTTTTGAATCTAGAAAGCGTAATGGGATAAAAGAAGTTCTAAGCTTTTCGTTTCACTACATTTTCCAAATTCAGAGTTCAGAATCTTAATTTTTAAGAAAGTCAAACATTGAAATTGAAGGAACGAGAACGGGGGAGGGGGGGAAACGGAAATCTATTAAGCGCCATTCAAACAAACTTGGAAGAATTTATTAAAAATCTTTCATTGTTCAGGAACATTTATCTATCTCAACCTGGAGTGCGTGAACAATTTAAAAAATATAATGAAAAAGTAACACCTAATTACAATTTCTCGACTCGATCTGTACCCTTTGCTCCTTTTGAAGTCATTTTGATATCAATACGAATGTATTAATTACACAGGTCAACAAAAAAATTTTTTTTCTTTGGTGCCCAGAGTTTGAGAACTCTGTTTGGGGCTCTGAATCGAAATATGAAATTAGTTTTTCTCTAGCAGCTCTACTTTTTTAGATAAGTGCTGCTATTTTACCCAAAATGTGCAGTTTGAACTCCATTTTCCGCACTTCTAAAGCAAGTGTAGACTTCTTAAACAAGGATTGCTTCTGGCATATGTACCCTATTGTTGGCCTGCAGTTAAGCAACTTAAAGGAAAATCCACCAGATGCTGTAAAAGCTTAACAAGTTCAGTAATAACGCTTCAACAAGTTAGTCAATTAGTAAGCTCTTGGTTTGCATATATTCCCTAAGCGCGATGTGTGATGAGCTGGATCTTCGTATACAATATTTTTCAGGGCCCGATTAATATAGTGGGTGACCGGAAATAAGTCGACTCGCGCTACAACGCGATCCGACGAACGCGAAATGGCTATAACGCGAGTTTTTTTTTTCACCAGAAATGAATTTTAGACCTAAAGCGAATTTCTCGTCCGCAACACGAAAATTTTCGGAAGGGAATCACGGTATGTAAGTTTCGACTTTGTTATTGAATACTAAAAGTATTTTTTTCGTGAATAGACCATCCCTTTAGCATTACTGACAGCGGAAGTTCCCACACTGTACTAGTCTAAACATCACTTTATTAGTGTATACAAATAACTACTACTCATTTTTCCTTTTTTTTTTCATTCTTAATGCGAAAGTTGATGAAATATAGGGATATCTAAAAGCGCTGTTTTATCTAAAGTTTCTGAAGATTGAAAGAAACAGAGAAAGTTTATGACAAAAGCTATTCTAGATGTGCAAGATAGAACAATTAAAAAATGAGTCGAAGGTAGCACGACAGTAAGTTGTGAGTGAATCTTTCATATGTACAATTAAAAGCCTAAAAAAGGAAATCCATAAAAGTTCACAGTAAGCAAAAAGCATAAATTATGAAAATAGAAGCGGATCTTGTATTGTGGATCAAAGAAACCTGGTCGAGGGACGTTACCGTAGATGGAAACGAAATAAAAGAACTAGCGAAGCAACTGTATTTAGAAATATATAAGAATAATGGTTTGGTCAAACAGCGTTAATCACCATCAGATTTTTTTAAGTTAAATATTATTATTGAATCTACTGTACAGTACTAGTGCATTATTTTATTAATACTACATACTGGTTTATTTTATGTCTCTCTTTCCCATTGATCATTGATTTTGTGCATCCTAACAGTGTATTTTATGTTGAATAACACAGTTTTAGAAAAATAATAATAAAAGAGTAAAATTCAGTGCTTCAGGTAAGAAACGAAAATGTATAGTTAAGGAATGACTTAAAATAGTTTGAAGTGGTGTTCAAAAGTCTCTAAGGGATTGGGCTTGAATTAAAAAAAATTTCACACATACCCTTTTCCACAACGCGAAATTTCAACTTACGCGAGGAGTCTTGGAACGCATCCCACGCGTAAGTCGGGACTTGACTACATTTTTTGGGGGATCGTCTGAAGTCAAACCTTATAAACATAAACGGGGAACCACAATTTCAGGAGTGTTGAGGTATTTTGTCACTCGTTCAAAATATTTGTTGGAAGACAGAGTATCCCACACTTAAGTACACGTAAAAAAGGTAAATAAATAAAGGAAAAATTTTAAGAATATTAAAGTAAAAATTTCTTATGTAAGACTACAACAATTTTAGTCATTTTGAGGCTCTTAAAACTTAAGTATTTATATCCAAGAGCCTAATTGCACTGTTTGGTAATCAATCTCTTATTATTTGTACAATGCAATAGGAATGAAAAATCCCTGTTTTGTGTTTTATTCTATCTATATGTGTAACTTAAACCCGTTTGATATGTATTTAAATGTTATATCTTGGAAATTTGAGCTTCTGGGCAAAATCTGATGTCATATTTGAACTCAGAGTACCAAATTTATACGAAATCTGTTACAAAAACCCCAACACCAAAATCACTGTTCTCCTGTATTATTGATCTTTTTAAAGCAAGTGATATAATGAATAATTATTGAGGTATAGCAATTGTTTGCTGAAATATATTGAATGATATTTTCACATTAGAATTTAATGACAAAAAGAGCAATATTTTTTCATTTTGAAAACTCCTCCCAGAAAATTCTCCGGGGTGCGCCACTGCGTTGACCGACGCAAAAACAAGGTAGAGATATTAAAAAAAAGATGTTGTGGTGACATGTAAATTATTTCGATATTACCTCGTTGTTAAATAACTTGTGAGGAATAAATTGGTAGTATTACTCACATAGATGTTGTGAAAAATACTGGTATTACAAGTCAACTTCACCGAGATCCTAATTTACTTGCACTTATAGTTCTTTGGTTTATTTAATTTCAGCTGCTCTAATAATAATGATATTAAAAGTTTTTAAATGATTATTAATAACAAATTTTGTGCACGAACTTATCTATATTTTCATATAGTATGTAGCTTCAGTTTTGAGTTCCGATTTTATCAACCATACACTGTAGAGGTGTGTGCGTGGAGGAAGAAGGTGTGGGCCCGATGTGGCCTAGCATACAAGTACTGTTTTACACTTTCAGATGCAAGTCGGCACGGGTTGCCGTTGTGCAAATTATATGAAACTTTTTCTCACGATTGTTTTGACGCAAGAAGAAGAATACAAGAGTGTATGCGACTTGAAAAAATGACTTTCATTTTTTGAGGGACAACCAATTGTGTATGCCTTTTATTTACTTATTTTTTGAAAAGTAGCGAAGTAGCGACTACATTTCAAAAGTAGTTTGTAGTTGCTACATTTTGAAAAAAGTAGTTGTAGTTGTAGTTAACTACATTTTGAAAAAAGTAGTTGTAGTTAACTACATTTGTAACAAAGTAGTTGTAGTTCGCTACAAAAAAAAAAAACAAAATGTAGTTTTTCCAACCACTGAACGTAAGCATACTGTTCAGCTTGGAATAATATACAAGTTGTTAAAGAGTTTACAATTTTAAAATTCTTTTACTCTATTCTTGATATTTACGCCTTTCTGTAGTGCGATATGAAAATACTTGATTTTTTAAAAATTTACCTGCAGATTTGGTACCCCATGTGCCTATGCCTTAATCTGATGAGGTAGGGAAAGGGCGGGGAGGGGGGGGGGGTGCTTATGATGGCAGCGTAAAATTTTCTTGCTACCAGTCCCTGATGTCTCTCTAGACTGGCAGAGAGGAAGGGTACATATATATTATGTGAAAAAAGTTTAAACAATTTAAAAAAAAGCTTTTTTTAGAAACATCGAGTTTATTTTATTTTATTTATTTATTTATTTATTTATTTATTTTTTTTTGTCCAGTTCAAATTTATTGAAATAGTTCTTTTTCACCCTGAAATTCTAATGAGAACTTCAGGCAATTGAAAAGAATTTCAAAGCGAGAAAACGTCAATTCTTTTTCTTTTATCTTTTCTCGCCCTCGCATTGTAATGAAAACTTCCCGTGAGAATGTAGGGTGGGATTGTTCGGGGATTAATCCCTGAGAACGCTTGGTTTTGAACCATATTATTAATCTCATCATAGAGTTATATTTGGGTGGAGGGACTGCTTTACCACCCCCTCTCCTTTACCCAGTAAGTTAAATTCTGACTGCGCTAGTGGCAATATTCAATCATTTAACAGCTACTTCCGAATCAAACCTTTTTAACAAATCATTAAACGGCATATTTCAAAAACTATAAAAAGTTGTTCTTAAATATCTTTTTCTATCATATAACATCCATCAGGTTTTATGTGACGAAATAATACATAATAAACTAAGCAGAAAGGATTATTGAAGTTTAAAGAGGCAAATTATACACTATGCATTTTCGTCGTAACGGCATTTTTTTTTTTTTTTTTTTTTTTGAGAAATACCAGACTCATCATAACCCTTTATGAAACAACTTCCTCGTGAATCCTTTATATTGTCAGACCTGTCAGTTGTTTTTCAAAACATAATTTATGTTGGTAATTGTAGAACAATATTAAATTACTGTAAAATTTCATGCATTTTACTATCCCCCCTTCCTTCAATGGGAAAAATTTAACCTGTAAAACCGTCCCATTGGCCCGTCTTGTGAATTTAAAATGTTTGTTATTGCAACAACTGATCTTATTGTACTCTATCAGATTTAGGGATTGCAATACCGGACAGAAAATTCAATACCGGTATTCGGTATTTTAAAACGTAATACCGTTATTTGAAATTTCTCAAACAATTCTTGAAAGCATATTGTCCCATTTGCCACACTTCATAATTGTGTGCAAAAATTATATTATTTACGAAAACGTATTGTGGAAAACATAAAATGAAGGAACAAATGTCATAATAAAAAATCGATAATAGTGAAAATCATAATGCATTTATTGAACTGTCTAAGCATGGAACTCATTTTAGTGCTCAACTTTCATATAGTTAAAAGTACTCTTTCTGATTCACGCAGGTCGGTGGTGCTATTTACAATGGGCAATTCATCTCCTTTAATTGTCTAGAAGTCCTTCATCTTCAAATAATTTGGTATCTTGCTTACCCGTTTGTGTGTGTGTGTGTGTGTGTGTGTGTTTTGTATTGTGTGCATTATTATTATTGTTAATTACATTTATCTTTATGGCTAGTTGTAGTTTCTTTGCGAGAGACGATACGTTTCCGATATTAACATCATTTTCTCTTGAGAAGGAGAGGTTTGTGTTTGATTTGAAATTTACGATACGTAACTAAATTAGATCTTGTTATTTTCTCTTATTCGTTTTCGCTTTCTTTTCAAAATTCTTTACAATTATAATTGTGCAAATATATGAAAGTATGTTTCAGTTGATTAGGTTTTACCTGTATGCAAATTTTCAAGCACTATTCTATAATTTCTAAATATTATCTTTCAAGTATAAAGTCAAATAGCGAGACAGGACAACAATACTGATGATGGTGACAACAAATTACCTATTTGTTATGCTAACAAGAAAAAGTTTTTGTCAAAATTTAGTACAGTTGAAACAATTTTTTGTAAAAAAATCATAAAGTATTACTGCAATTGCAATTGATAGTTGAAATAAATTTTTCACAGAACATATGTATTCAAAATTACACTCTAAATTTAACTTTCACAGAAGGGAAAGTGATTGATCAGGGAAATGGAAAAAATACAAACATGGTGCACAAAAGCGCACGAAAATACGATTCAGCTCAACATATAGTAATGACAGTATCATTTTGCAATTTTTCCGCTATTTGTGTTAAATGATATTCTATTAGTTCATGCTTTTGAAACCAAATGTTTACATCAATTGATTGATTTTGGTTGTTGTATCATGGACAAAGAAATATACGTTTAAAATATAAAGTAGATATATTTAATAAGTTGAAAATTCTTTAATTGAAGCTATTGATTATTTTCAGCTAATACCGAAAATACCAGTATTTTACCTCCGCAAATACTCGTATTGCGAAATTGTAAAGTTGCTCTTTATACCGGTATTCGGTATACCGGTAATGCAATCACTAATCTGATTCATTACAAGTATAGCGCAGCCTGAACTACCTCCTGAAGGTTTTTTTTTTTTTTTTTTTTTTGGATAAAAACTGTCTGAGAGAGAGAGAGAGAGAGAGAATATATGTATAAAATACTGAATTAAGTTTTACAATATTGTTAAGGTAGGCGAACAACCTAAAAATATTTTTCTTTAATATTCATTGTAACTTTTCTAAACCTTAACGCAACTTAAAAAACGCGGTTATGAGAAAATCAAGAAAGAAAAAGTAAATTTCAGTTATAAGCAGTGCATTTGAGTTTAGTAAATTTCTTCTAGTTTTCTTAATAATGCAACGTTTACCAATTTAAAAAACAATTGCGGATTTAGAAAAAACTCTCTAAAACACTGGGGGCTCTCTAAATTTTTCAAAATCTTAAAATCGATAATTTTTGAAAATAAGGGTGGTCGCCCACCTTGTAACCAAGGCATCTAACGGAGAGATGCCCCCCCCCCCACACACACACATCCTTCTCGCTGCACCTACAAAGAGGAGATTTGAAGTTTTATATAACAATAGCTTTTTAAGCATTTTAAATAATTCAAAATTACAACTCGAGCGGGAAAAAAAGGAAAGGAGATGAAAATAGAAATTATAAGGAGGATAGAATGGAAAATATTAAGAAAAAAAAAAAAAAAACTGCGAATGATTAAAGGAATTATTTTTACATTGGTTTCCTATTCCGTTAGCGGAAAAAATGTTTTATTTTCGGTTATATAAAGTGAAGATTTATGAATTAAACAAACTGTTTGAATAAATTTTCATCTATTTTTCTTTATGTTCAGTATCAGTTTTATTTGAAAGGTTTGAAGGTTTGTCTGTATTCCGATAAAGAAGGATAGGGGAAAGAACATAGCGATTAGCCATATGGAAGTGCTTGCCACCTGTTTTGACAGGCTTGCGGCGACCGCCAAAAAGCCCCATATTCACCCCTCCCCCTTTCTTCTAAACAAATCACAATAAACCGGTCTCAACCCAGAGGGGGTGTTGAGAGAAACATGTACCATCAAGATTTGTTATCGAAATTGAAAATTGGTGGAATGTTTTTTAAATTATACTTCAGACCGGATAAAATGGCCTAAAATTCATTGTCCTGCAGTGGCGTACTAAGAAATTAATTTTGTGAAGTGCATATATTGTTCTTGTAACAAAATATGGCATTTTTAGAACTACCACTCGCTGAATATAATTTTTTACTACCGTATTACAATTTTTTTCTGTTTAAAACTGACTAAGGATTTTTAAAAATTAAATTATAAAAAAAACAAATATGAATTATTTAGAAATAATAAAGCTACCACAAGAACAAAATTTGCACTAGCCAAAATTTGGAAAATCAATCATTCAGTAATTGATAATACAGTCACATGAAAAGATCAAAGCAGTGAATGTGTCGAAAATAAAAATTATGTACACATTTGGTTTTATAAATTTGCATCTATTCGCATTTTTTGTTTTACAAAATTATTAAGATTTCTTCAGCCACGTAGAGACACATCTCCATGTAGTTTTATCCTAATATAAATAATAGCGGATGATCGAGTAACTCGCGTGTTTCAACAATGAAGCTCGCGCCACGGCATGATAATTTGATAATACGTTTTGGTGATGTTTAACATGCAGGGAAAGACTAAATGGTCAACAATGAACTCTATCTACTGGAGTTTTGATTTAATCCACTGGAGTTGGGTTTAAAACTTCAACTGTCAAAATATCACCAAACAGGCAATTGCTGAGCTAAAATGTAGGAGCAAATTTTCACCCATCATACCTTGACGGGCGATTTTCTAGTAATATTATAACAAACATTCCGTTCACGCTTCTCAAAAGTACTAAACATTATAATTTTTTTAAAAATAAAATTACGTTGTTGGAAACGATTTTTCAGCAGTGCATTAGGTTAGATCTTAAAAGCCGCGATTTTTTTTTTCTGTTTTTTGCAGGCCAGTTTAAATAATGCATTAAATTATTTAGAGGTAAATTAACGGAATCAAAGCTTGAAAGATAACCGAAAACAACGATTTCTCGAAACTTAAAATGTGTTTACAATTACCGTATAAATTCCAAAATTTTTAAACATTATTATACACATCGACTTAACTTTTTATTTGAAATAAAAAATGTATCATTAATGCAAAAACTAAGACTTTTGTCTCTACTAGCAGTATACTTTGACTTTCAATAGCTTGTAACAGGAATTGATGTTGGTTTACACCACTGGTTAACCCTCTGTCTCCCATAAGAGCAATTTTCACATTTTGTTTATATGACCATTTACTGCTCCTAGTACTTTAATTATGTCCTTTATCTGAAAGTTATCCTCCTTACTCTGTTAAATCTTCCAGATTACTTCCAAGATATTCAACAGAAGAAAATTCCAACAATGGAAATAATATCACTGACTCATTTGTAACAAAGTCTTCTAAGATTTTGTTTTTAATTCAATTCAACTCAACACTGATTTTTTGGTGTAACTTCTACTTTAGCGGAAACTTAATTTTACATATCATTCACCACCAACATCAGTCTTTTTGTTGATATACTGACAACTATCCAATGAAGTTAAACACCACAAGTCCTAATAAATATTGCAAGTGATTTGAAAATTTATTTGAATTTGATTCAGAAATGTTGAATTATTGATGAAAATTCAAGTAGCGATTTCAGAAACAGATAATTGTAAGAAACTCTGGAAGCTTGCAGTGCAGACATCTGAGCTTTCAAATATATACAAACTATGAAAAGGTGCATTGGACATAGTCCTTCTCCTTTTGAATTTAATATAAATTGAGTTTTGGATGTTCGGAGCTTGAGGAAATATACGATTTAAGACCATATATGGTAGAATTGCTCCCTGTGACAATAGCTTATAAATGTAATTATACTAAGCTAGACCAACAAAAAAAGATGTTTATAAGTTCCAGAAATTCATTACAATCTCCTTATATTTGGTTTATTTTGTTTTAGGTATTTGTTTGCATAGTCGATGGTCTTTAACGTTATGCTTTCTTCTAGTTTTGCAATAATCTTTAATGAAGTTCCCGGCTCACACTTCACTAAAAAAAAAATCCTAATAAGTGAAACCTGTGTAAGTTGACCACTCGCGGTGCAGTACTTTGGCGGTCAACTTAGACAGGTGGTCAACTTATAAAGGGCGGTAATACTTTTTTTTTTTAATTTTTTGTCATTTCTTGTACTATGTATTCATTTTTTGAGGAATTCACCCTTACTCTTTCTGTTCAACTCATTTTCATTGTTTAATATTATTGAAAGTGAAACAATAATTAAAAATACTATTCAAATAATTTTGTTAGTTTTTCCTTGTTTATAACTATATTAGACACTTTAGTTTTAGAAATTCCTTATATGCCAGCTAATATTCTCTGGCTTTTTCCATTTTCAGTTAAATTAAATATTTCATACTTTTATTAATCTCAAGTGCAGCTAATTTTCTTTTTGGAGACCAGTTCATAAAGGCAAAATCAAAATATCCTATCTCTTAATCCCTTGCACCAGAAACATGTAACTTTACTCATTAGCAAGCCCAGATCTGCGTACCCGCAGTGCGAGAGGCCCGCGTCCTTAAAGGGGCTAACGGCCCTAGAAATTGAAGAAAAAATAGAAAAAAAAAAAAAAAAAACTAGTACTAAGACTTATTCACTTTACTAAGAGACACTGCTGGCCTGTAGGTATGGGCCCTACATATTTTGTTGCAGGGGAATCAAAATGTATAGATCCGGGCCTTCTCTTTTTAGCACAGTTCCTGTGTTGTCACAACAATTGCAACTAAAAGAAATGACTTTGAACTTTACTACTGACACCTATTTTCATTGAACACAGTACAAAAAGCTTTCTCAAATAGAACAACAAATGAAAAACAAGTTTGGAGAATAAAGAACAGCGTTAAGCTTTATGCTGCTGTTTAGTTAGTAAAATGCTGTTCCGTCATTAAAGCATTAAAAACATACTTGGAAAGCTATGAAAAATAATAATAATAATAATAAATAAATAAATAATAAAATAAAATAATTTGCTGAAGAAAGTTTAAAAAAAAAAAAAAAAATCAACCAAGTGGTCAACTTACAAAGGGTTTTTTACAATATTCCTAACCAAATTTGGCGAACATTAGTGGTCAAGATAGACAGGTGGTCAAGATAGAGAGGTGGTCAAGTTACAGAGGTTTTCCTTCATTATATGAAATAGGACTAATTCCGTTCCTGACAAAAGCGGTCAACATAGACAGGTGGTCAACTTACAAAGGTGGTCAACTTTACAGGTTTTACTGTATTTTTGAAAACTTTTAAGCAGCGCAATCTTCAGGAGAGGATGTAATTCCTATGCATGCTTTTAAGAATAAACTAATTATCTATACTCTATGATTTGATGTTTGCTAGCACGTGGAAGAAGTTTCCTTAGTTTATTGGGATCAGAGTTTGGACTGGTGCGACTAAAAATCATTGGACAAATGCTGCCATATCAACATTACCAATCTTAAATAGCTTCAGTCTCACTTTTTTCTGTAGGAACTGCGTAAAATTAATAAATTTCTTTCCCAGCAGCTCAATAAATGATCAAGTTCTTCAGTAAGATTATAGATTAATTTTCTATCATAGTTACAATTTATTAAATTTTCTATATTTTTAGCACAATTAAGTGAGCTTTACTGCTACCGCCTAATAATTACATTGTTTGAAAGCAAGTAAGAGCCAAGTCTAGCCTTAAGAATTAAAACCAAGTCTTCAATTCTAATCCAAAATATTCATGATTTCTAAAAACTAAGTTTCAGAAAAAATATTTCGAACATTTTTTAAAGGTAGTTAATGTATTCTGTGATAGCAACACAAAACGATTCATCTGTTTATTTTTTTTCCCCTTTTATTTATACTTTTACGTAGTCTAGTAATGCCTTACATAATTTAAATAGAAAACTGAAGTAGTAATGAATGTATTTTTCTGATTTTATCATTAAATTAAATTTCCATGTGTTGTATATATGAATGTATGCATATGCATCAAATATTTCCCCATCGTTGAGCTACCTCTAAATATTGCTAGAACCAAATTGCCAAAACTTGTCTGTTTTTTTTTTTATTTCACAACAAAGAACCAAATTAGGGGGTGAAAAGATTTCAAAAATAAGCTCCACCCTGCAGTACAGTGTTATGAAAGGTTATTTGGCTAAGAAAGCTTGGCTAAGGAAGCTTTGGGTTAAGGAAAATTGGTTAAGGAAGTTGGCTGAAAATTTTAGTTAATTATGTTCTGAAAAATATCTAAATTGCACTCTTGTAAAACTGTTACAGCAATTAATCTCATTTGTATTGTTAATAAGTTCTTCCTCATGGCTAATTACTCCACAGTCAAAATACACATACTATAATCTGCCAAATCTTAAAATCAAGTCTCTCTCAGCATTTCTAATTGATTTATATTTACGTGGTACAGAAATGAGGTCATTCTCCGTTCTTTACGATGTACAGTAATAGCATTCGAAAATTATTGAAAAGCATTATGTTAAAATAAAGGAGAGGAAGAAAAAGGGATCATATTTTTTTTTCTTTCAAATTTTAAAACACCTACAACCAGCGGGGCCAACGCCAAAAACTGCTGTGATACTCAAACATGTCCCAAAATGTTTGTGATATGCTGGGTATTACCGCACTCTTTACTCCTGAACAAAAAACACCTGATATTAATATATATATATATATATATATATATATATATATATATATATATATATATATATATATATATATATATATAATATATATATATATATCCTTTTCTATCAAGTATTTCTCATTCAAAAATATATGAAGCACTTTTTCATGAAGATCTCAATTCAAAATTTACCCCGTTTCCCAACCCCTCCCTTCATTTTGATTTTGAACAGTTCCACTGAGTTTCAAAACTCGGTGTTACCGTCTTTAATATAATGAAAAAAATCTTGAGGGTGCAGCATGTATTTCTTTGTTGCAACCTTTGAGTATGCCATCCTATACCATTGCTATCCTATACCGACTTTTTATTTTCTTTCGTAGTTAAGTTATATTTCTTTTTGTTGCCAACTCTTTTCGGAAATCTTATTTTGCATGGGTATAATTAAACTGCTTTAGACACATTTATATGAGGAAAATAGAATAACTCTACTCTTAAGAATTTTTGACTACTGGAAGGGGCAATATTTATTTTGAAGAAATTTCTTTCCATAATTAGTCCAATTTTTCTTTTCCTTATAAAATGCAAAATATCAAAATATTTTCTTCAGTTAAAAGAATCGAAAAACACTTGAAAAAGGCAGTAATGTACATTTTATTAAGAAAAAGTCGTATTTATGGATTTATCTGCAAATAACGTCCTTAAAAGAAGAAAAAAGATACAATTACTTATGAACTTTTATGGTTGCAAATAACCCAGGCTGTAACTGTAGCCCCCCCCCCCTCCTTTTTTCCAATAGATTCATAATTTCAATCATTTTTTACAAAGACGGATTCCTCTGATTCTGACAAAGTAAAAGTTTTAATCCTCATGGTATTTTTCTCACTTTTCTAAAATGATATTTATTTTCAACTTGATTAAAATTGCATTAAAATCGAACCACTTCGGATCCATTTGACCCAAAACGATGTTCAATTTACCACATTGCGAAACTTTTTTGTTGTGGAAGAAAATTCTTTTGTAACTTTTAATCATTTTAAGTCAACTACGATTTGCCAAATTTAAAAATCCGTAACTTAAATATTTTTAAAACTATTAGCACATATACCTGAACCGTGGAGTGGGTCAATTTGACCAATAGAATCTTTGCGCACAGATAAAAAAAATGCATTTTTATAGAAAGAACTGCTGAAAACTACTTCCTAATCCAGGCACGTCATCTAAAAGACCCCTCTGGTTTTGAAAAATTAATGTAATTGGATAAAGTGGGTGTGGTTTTGCTGCTTTTTGGTATAAATTTGTATCGGGTATAAAACCTTTGACCCCCCCCCCCCCCCCCCCGCCTCGAAATTTTCGAAATGACGGGCCTGTCCTCATCTTCGCATTCTTGATAATGGATTCCACCAGAAGAGGAAATAGGGAAAATTTGAAAGTTTTCAGTCAAAGTACACTGTAAAAAATCTCGGAAAACTCTCTGAATATGCAAAAAAGTTTTCCGTAATACACAGATTCGTACGCCCTCCGCAGTTTTCTGCTATAATCAAAAACGTTTCCCGTTTAGCAAGAAAGTAAGAGTCGACGCATGCGCAGGTGACACGGCAATTTTATAGTCCAGCAGAAAATCTAAACTGAAACTTTCGAAAGCACGCAATGAAAACAACTGCTGACTCATGTATGCGAAGTAACACTCATCAAGGGGATTAGTAGAAGTTTTGTTCCTCGCATGAATTCACTGAAGATAATGTTAAAGTCTTATATTTTCTTGCTTATGTATCGTCATGAGATTGAATTTGAAGCTATATCACTTATTTTTAAGTACGAAGTGCAAATTCTCGACGCATGCTCGCGGAAGGAATACAAACTGAAATTAAAAACCAAATAATTGCCGAGAGGACGCCATGTAACTTCATTGCGTCGCATAACTTGTGTAGGTAATTTTTCTTGGATACTTTTCTTCTTTCTACACCAAATGGGTAATTTTTGTTGGCAGAATTTTATTCTGTCATAAAAATCACCTTTTTGGTGACCAAAGCCTGCAAAAGACCTCCACCGACGAATAGGTAAGTCGCTTTGCAACTCTATTACTTTAAAGAGATTTAGTTCATATAAATCTCGTTAAAAAAAAACTATTTTCTTCAGTATAATTTTTTCGTTGTTAACTATTGCAATTTGAAAATATTTTACATTACATAGAACACATATTTAAAGTGCAAGTGTGTCTAGTTTTATTCTGTAAAATTTATGAATTGAAGATTATAAAAAAATTTAAATAAGTGTTATTGTGTACTTTGTTTTTATGTGTCAATCTCAGTTAATATTTGGCTGAACATTTATGTATCAAGCATTATGAATTAAATGTTATAATATGCAAATTGTCAGGTTTGATAGTTCGTCTTTAAGGTTGCATGTTTTCATTCTCTTGTAAACAGTGTAGCTAGATTGTATGAAGTAAAAAAATAACTAACTCTTGTAATTAGAAACATAGTGCTTCAGTATTATCTAAATGACGATATCTCTTTAAATATTTGCATTAGCAAAACGCTTTAAATTAGTTAAATGTGTATTAATTCATTTAACAAATAAATACATATATGTATTTAAAAGTGTCTTCATTTTTTTCGTTTTACGAGCCTCAATTTTACCAAAAGCAAAAAAAAAAAAAAGACTTAATAAAATAATTTTGTATTTTTACACCATATTAAAGTATTTGACTTATAATTTATATGATACTTTGATTTATAATGTATATGATACTTTGATTTATAATGTATATGATGTTGCTTTTTCAAGGGGGGGGGGGGGGCGCTTCATAGCATTTTATGGGTGCACCATCACTCTTATGGTGGGGGGGGGGGGGTATTCTCGTATATATGAAATGGAATAATCATGTAATAGAGTTCAATGTTTTAATAAATAAAATATATAATGCATTTTGCGCACACTGTAAAAATAAAATCAGTAACCTATTTTGAGTAAGTATTTATATTTGTGATGAGCTGGAAAAGGGCAAGAACAGAAGAATCAACCCGAATGGTTCCAGCAGAGGGACTTGGTGTCATATTTAAATTCATCAATTTCTCTGTTGGTACTTTTCGGTACACTTAGTTCGTCAGAGAAATTGACTTGAGGTGAACGAATTCCGGAACGCGAAGGGTAGGTAAGTCCTGTCAAATTTTATCCAAAGATAAAAGCTATCAAGTTTGATACAAGATATGTTTTTAAATTCTGCATTAAAAATACAATACGTTGATAGTTTTGTCTTGAAAATATTGAGAGAAAAATTGAAGTTTAAGATTGTTTAACAAACAATCCCCACTTTTCAGAAGGTACCCCCACTCCAATTCCCCGACGATTTTGTGATTAGGAATGAAACTAGTAGATTATTTCATAATTTTTCAAAAATTTATAACTGTGCATATGGTATGCTGTTAACCATGCTATTTGTCATTAGAAATTCCAAAAAAAAAAATCCACGAATGATTCTAAAATTGCTTGTGTTATTGCTCTTAGATATGAAAGAATTGAAACTGATATGGTATGCAATACTATAATAAAGAATTATATTTTAGAAAAAATCACGGAAAAAGGATTCCGAAATTCTCGGAAACGTTTTTGAAAATTGTTTGGAGAATTCCGAAATACTCGGAAACGTTTTCGAAACTTTCATGAACCACAGCTGCACAGAATACTCAGAAACATTTCTGGAAATTACGGAAAGAGGATTCCGAAATACTCAGAAACGTATCTGAAAATTACGGAAAGAGGATTCCGAAATACTCAGACACGTTTCTGGACATTACAGAAAGAGGATTCCGAAATACTCAGACACGTTTCCGGACATTACAGAAAGAGAATTCCGAAATACTCAGAAACGTTTTCGAAAATTTCATGAACCGCAGCTGCACGATATACTCAGAAACGTTTCCGAATTTTTTTTACAGTGTAATTATAATTGGTATGAAACACAAACTACTATCGTATGCAATTGAAAAACTAGTGAAGAGTTCGAAGACATTTTGAAGTAACCGTAAAGCGGGGCTAATTGAGCCTCCAGGGGCTACCTGAACGCATGAGAAAAAGTGTTTAAAATCCTTCCTGATCCTCTTATAACTCAATGTATAGAATTAAAAAAAAACTTTCTCCATGACAGGTAACAGTACTAAATAGAGGCTGGATTATGAAACAAAGTTTCTGCTATTCCTAGCTTTTTCTGATTGAGGTTATGATAGCAAGTTGTCTAAACAGTTGTTTTTTGTGTATCTGCAAACTTTCACATCTAAGTTCATGGAAACATCTGGTATCATCAAGGTCAAGATAGTTTTATGTTTGCATTCTATTTCTTAATAAAATAACAGTGTTTTAAGGTTATAGCTATATAATTAACACAGTAACTAATATAAGTTAATAAAAGTGCACTGGTTGCCTTAAAATGGGGCTACTTGAACCCAGCGTTCAAACAACCTCAAACCACATTTCGTCACTAAATTATGTAAGTAAGGTTTGTAATCTTTTAAAATAAAGAGGTTAGTTACTATTTATACCCTTTTTTTTTTTGCAAATCTAAGGATAAAAAGGGTCCGAAAAAGAGAACCCTTTGAAGTAGGAAATAATGCTGATTATTAAGAGGAAAAATTACAATTGTGTCCAGCTTCAACTAATTCCGGAGAAATGTCTTAGAGAATGGCATCAGCCCATTTTGACTTCAGTACGTTAACTCTTTAAAGGAAATTAAAATATCTTTCGCAAAACAAACCTGGGCATCCTGTAGTGTTTGGTAGCTTGGAAGAGCAGATATTAAAAAATATCAGAGAAAACAAAATCATCCAAGCCAGTCAATTGAGAGGTTTTCATTCTTTGTAACGTTTAAATAAAGAGCATTTCAATTAATTTTAGCTGTAGTTGGATATTGTTTCTATTTGAGAAATTATGTTTGCCTAAAAATATGTTTTTTATGTAAATTTTGATTTTATATTAACTTATATAAATAATTTGCAATTTATATAAATAGTTTGCTCACTAGAATATACGTTTTGAGTTTATTTTTCAAAATCATTGGTCTTTCGTGATACCACCACCTGTTTTACAGCTTTTTCTAATGGATTTGCTGAGTGGGACCAAGTAGCCCCAGCACGAGGCTACTTGAACCCAATTTTCAAAAATAGAAAAAAATATCGAGTTAAAATTGTTGTTTAAAAAAGGCTTAAGGTGGTAGCAGAACGTCTGAAAGTGGTAAAAACAAGGTTATCAGTTCAGATTATGGGTTTAACAAAGCATTCAGTGTAAAACTCGCAAAAAGTATGAAATTTCGGGTCCAAGTAGCCCCACTTTACGGTACTTTTGTTCTCTCTCTCTCTCTCTCTCTCTCTCTCTATATATATATATATATATATATATATATATCATTTAAAGTCCCACTCATAAGTGGCACACTAGCAAGTGTATGAAACAAAAACAACAAGAAACATATAAGAATAATAACAGTATCAATTGAAAAACTATGCGAAGTTGAACAAAATGAACTTTAGAATTTTAGAATGGGCAGTAACTGCTACGTTATCAAAGAGCTGGAGCAGTTGGCATAATATATCTCTACAGAAATCTGCAAATTAATATATTATGCCAACTGATCCAGCTCTTTGATAACGTAGCAGTTACTGCCCATTCTAAAATTCTAAAGTTCAACTTCGCATAGTTTTTCAATTTATACTGTTATTATTATTATATGTTTCTAGTTGTTTTTGTTTCATACATTTGCTAGTGTGCCACTTACGAGTGAGACTTTAAATGAGATATATATAATATACATTTAACACTTTAGCTGCATTTGCGCTGTCTAAATGCATAATATTTTATTTTAAGTTCTAAGAATGTTATATATATATATATATATATATATATATATATATATATATATATATATATATATATATATATATATATATATATATATATATATATATATATGTATATATATATATATATATATATATATATATATATATAGACAAATTATGTCATCATTGTCTTACATGAATATGCCAATAAGTACGCTCATTTCTTTCTTACTGAAAAAAGCGTTCCTTGTAACGCCGAAACACGTGTCTGCAGTAACCTGAAATTTGCATTTTGACGTTGATATTTCCAATTTTACTATTCCTTACGTATTTCCATATGAATTCTTCGATCAAGTTTTCTAGCAACTGAAGGACTATTGTTGATATAATTGAGCTTAATATGTGGTGTTGGGTCTCTAATTTCTATCGAAATATCACTTTGATTTTCTTCCTCTATAGTTAGTATCTATTTGAGAGACATTTAAAAATAAGACCCCCCCCCTTCCTCCCCAACTTTATAATTTAGACATTATTTTAAAGAATCAAAACGCCGCTGTCTTAACTGTTCAGGAAACTTTTGAATATTAAAAACAGTTATCAAAAAATGATTCGAAATGTGCTCATTGCTATACGGATGGTAATTATCTTATAAAAAATATTTTTTTCCAATAAAATATACACATTTGCAAGGACATTTTCAAAAGGAAACGGCAATAACCTTTAAAGTCAAATTATAAAGTTGGAGAAGAAGGGGGTGGGGGCTAATTTTTAAATGTCTCTCAAATAGATACTAACTATGGAAAAAGAAAATCAAAGTGTTATTTCGATAGAAATTAGAGACCCAACACCACATACTAAGCGCAATTATATCAACAATAGTCCTTCAGTTGCTTGAAAACTTGATCGAAGAATGCATACGGAAAAACGTAAGGAATAGTAAAATAGGAAATATCAACGTCGAAAAGCAAATTTCAGGTTACTGCAGACACGTGTTTCGGCGTTACAAGGAACGCTTTTTTCAGTAAGAAAGAAATGAGCATACTTATTAGCATATTCATGTAAGACAATGAATTATAACATTAGAAGAAAAGTATGCTTAAAAATCATGTTTATATACACTTCGTGAAAAAAGGACTTGAATTGGATAACTCGCGGTCAAATTACTGGGAACTATCTGTTCTTCCATAATAAAATGTCAAGAGACCAAGTCCTTGAAATGTGAGATTTTTACACTTCGATACGCAATCGTTGCAGGTTTTATGTAATATGTATTACACCTTGCTGTATTCAATGTCTGGGTTTTATGTATTGAAGTAAATGGATTTAGCTGGTTAAAATTCATTCAAAATTTAGATGTAAGAAAATGACGCGTAAAGTTCGTTCTCTCTCGACCAAAAAAAAAAAAAGTTGACCGAAATAGAGTGCAAACAAAAATGAAGGACAACAGCAAGTTAAACGTAGAAAATGCAGAACACTCATTTATTAAGTTTTATACGCAATGCATCTAGTAAGTTGAATTATAAATATAGTCAGTAAAACTATGAAAGATATGGGGGCTATGGGGGGGGGGGGGGAGATAACGGCCCTAGAAAGAAAGAAGTATACAATTTTGTGAGGTAATTCAGGATCTAGGTGAGTGTCGCGTGCTCCATTACTCACTTTTTCACAACATTAATGTGAGAGCTAACGCTGCTTTTCAATATTCATGATGCAAAATTAAATTAATATTTGTTTATTTTATTTTTATTTTAGCGGTATACCCTCAAGCCCCTTTGAAATTCTTCTACGCACCCTTTGGATGCACCTCCCCCCTCCCCCCCCAGATTGAGAACAACTGGTAAAGAATAGCACTTGTCTTGGAAGCATTTAAGAAAAGGTTTCTTGGATCTTCGAAACTCGTGCACGCCTTTTTTTTTTCATTTCAATTAAATTGTCTTTAACGTTGAATACAGTATATCTCTAATAACAAGGCGTTTGGTCTTGGAAGAGTATTTCTGCCCGGGGGAGTTTCTTCTTTTAGAGAATCTGCGCTCTGTAGTCGATTATTTTAAAGTTGAAATGTTGAGAGTTATACCATATACTGGAAGCAATTAGCAGAAAATTAATGCAGTAAAAACTGCCCGTAGCTGTAATATTATGTAAAAGACGTGCCACTTTATAAAAAACTGGTTCATTGAAAAAAAAGAAAAAAGAACTTTTCGTTTTAAAGCAGACAAAACGAAAATGAAAAATCTACTTAAATAAGTTCATTTGAACATCTTTCGCACTAGAAAATCTTAGGTTAGATATGATTTAAAAAATAATCATTTATAAAGTTGCGCAACGGTTATAGTATCTAAGGGTTTAAAGATAAATAATACTGCAATGTATGCAGAAACAAAAAGAAAAAAAAAAAAAAACAGGTGCAAAGAATTTCCGATTCGAAAGACATCACCAAAGAAAGAAAGAAAAAGAAAGAAAGAATGTGAAACCACACAGTACTGCATTTTTAACGTGATAAGAAAGCAGATGAGATTATAAATATATAAATTATCATAGACACTACGTAAGCCGCAAACTACTAATCACTAAGTGAATAAAACTCTATGCCAAAGTGAAACATTATAAACAATCTCGATCGCTTAAAAAATAGCTAAATAGTTTGGTTTTGAATGAATAAATATTTCATAAAAAAAAATAAATATTTTGTTTCTTTGAGTCTAACAAAGGTGAGTCACAATATTTAAACAAAATCATAATTGATTTGAAAAAAAAAAAAAAAAAGAGATACAAAAAAAGGAGGAAGGAAAAAGAATGAAAGAAAACGAAATAAATTATTGGGTTGTTTCCGAAATTTGAAAAGTATTTTTTCTGCAAGAACATGCTAAAAAACATAAGATTTGACCATTTTTTAAATAATTTGACAAAGTTAATATTTTTTAAAATATACTTTAATTGGTTCAATTTCATTTGCTTCGCTTCTGCACATGACATCACAAATGATGAAATGCAATTCACCGATGCCATTAGAGCAGAGCGCAATATTTAACTAGCATCTTTACTCACATGTACTTGAAACGGTATGGTTGATAGCAAGCGTAGAGCGCAGTATTCAATTCGCTTCTGAATTATCATAACCTGGAAACGCGGTAGACAGCAAGCGTAAGCATTCCGTGCCAGCGGAGATGCGCCAAAGTACATAATTGTGACGTCATAAAAAACCACGCCTATTTTCAAAATTGGACTGTTTAAAAAAAATAGTTAAAAATTAAGCGGTGGGAAATTGAAAGTTTTTTCTCTCTCCATGTTAGATGTCTTTTTTTTTTTTTTTTTTTTTGCATATTCTATTAATTTCAGTGACTAAAAGTAATATTTTTGTCTGAAGAAAACAACCCTATTAAAGTAAAGATAAAGATTAAAGTTATTTCAAAATGTTAAAAATTAGTTTTATAAATATTTTAAGAAAATACGTAAGATATTTTTAAAACCATCTTATAAATATTTAATTATTTAATTTAAACCATGTGTCTGTTTAAATTATTAAAGGTTTTTCTTCAATCTCTTTCTCAAAGCATTAAATAATTTAATTTGTTTACATGAGGCCAGACTCATTAAAAAAAGGAAGCAAAAAAAAAAAGAGAAAATAATAATGATAATCCAGTTTTCCAGTAAAAAAATATACAAAAGTCGTCATTAAAATGTCGCATTTCCATCTGAGGGAAAGAACGCGGAACGCGCAACAGTTTCGGAATCGTTTCACGCTCATTCTCAAATCCATACCTTCCTTACTACACTCCCAACAAGAAGAGAGCAGAAATCTTCCCCCCTCCCCCATTAAGCCTTCAGCCCACTCGCCTGGGGGACGATCTAGGCTAGGAAATCTTTCCACTAACCGAGAAAAGGTGACATCCCGCGATCCGCGCAGGCAGTTTTCCCGCCCAAAAATAATGCCTCCTAATAAAGGATACACCATTCCGGCGACAAAACATTCTCCATACAGAAGATAAGGGGTCGGCTAAGATTATAATTTGTTACTCAGAAACGAGTAGTAGTTCCAATATTTAAAAAAGGTGAGGGGTGGGGGGTGCTTATAAACTACTTCTTTTGATTATAACCATCCAGTGTGCAATTAAAAGTACTTTTAAAACTAGGATTATTACTTTCAATACATGAGACATTTAGTAGACAAATTTTAATCAGCTCTATTTATGAATATACTTTATAATCCAATGTTAGAAGCAGCCCCCCACCTCGCACGCACACACACACACACACACACACACACACAAGAGAACAGAGTTTGACGGAATAATGAACGATGTTATGAATATTATTTGAGTATAACCTATTGTTCAATGCCAATCCTATTATTAATTAAATTTTAGAAATAAACTTCTAAAACTGGACGTTATGTCCTAGCTGTCCAAAAATGTGGACGTTCTGTCCCTGGACCTTTTGTCCCTCGGACATTGTGTCCGTTGGACGTTATGTCCGCTGGACGTTATGTCCGTCGGACGTTATGTCCTTCGGATGTTTTGTCCGTTGGACGTTTTGGTCATGGACGTTATGTCCATGGACGTTTTGGATTTGGACGTTATGTCCGGCATTCCTCAGAAAAATGCCACATCTGACAGCAACTCATCAGCAATGTTCGATTCTTTGAACCCGATTATGATCCTCTTCATTTCACTTCAATACTGCCCCAGGGTTGTCCCATCTGCCAGGCGATATTTATGCTTTTACGACGCCATTACCCGGGGGGGTTGCGCTCAGAAAGCAATGCACCCACGTGCTGGAGCCGCATCGCATATGAGCCATCCTTGATGGTTATGAAGCCATAAATGACCCCCGAGGAGTCAGTACAGTGAGTGGCGTTTTTATGGGCCGTTGATAGTTCTGCGAATCCTTCGATTTGAGCTATCGGAAGTTGTCATAATTTGAGAGAACGGTTAATTGTCGTCTGACGTGTGTCATCATTAACGTCTTTGCTAATATCTCAACTTCTGCGTTTGATATTTATGTCCTTTGTTAATAGATTGTCCATGTGTATTAAATTTTGTGTAGGGCCTAGTGGGATCAGGGGCGTGCACAGAAATTTTGGGGTCTCGTTACAAATGACTTTTCCGGGCCACCTTCCATATTGTTTACCCCTATATTTCACTCTTAGTTTTAAAAATATTGGGCCCCTTTCAGGTTCGGGCCCGAGCCAACAGGTGTCCCTCCCCTCCCCCTTCCGCGGATACGTGAGCACACATGCAGTAAGGGCGTTTGACTTTACTTCCATAGAAATTCTGCAACAACTGCGTATGCGTATTAGGGAAAGTAAATAAATGACGTCACACTTTTATTGAATATTTTTGCCCTCCCCCCCCCCTGTTACAAAAAATTTCATACTTCACCTCCCCCCCCCCCTTTGTCACGAGCCATGATATTTTTCATTAACATATTGTTAAGAAAGGTATGGAGTGCCCAAGACCGGATACAGAATATTATTTTAGGGAAGAGGGCATGCTGAAAAATTCTCCCCCTCCCACTATAAACTGGTCTACAGTCTTGGGTTCGAAAAATTTTCAAAACTGCTTGGTTGTCAATAAAAATGAAGGAATCTGTCAGGAATAAGGCACATAATAAGACATAAACATTACTAATTAATTTCATACGCAATGAAAAGGAGTAGTATTTCAAGTATTCATAGTTTCAAAAACAAAAACAAATTGAATATTATTTCTGAAATCGTTAAGGGTAGACCGGGGCACGTTTACACAGTGCTCTTTTTTCAAAACGGATTATAACTGGAGAGTCAGCAGTCATAACATATTAATGCAGCTCCCTAGCAAATATTCTCACAAGTTTTTGAGCATCAGTCGAGCTTCGGTCTAGCATGCAGAAAGAATAATCAGTTTTTTACCAAGTCGAGTAAATTCTGAGTTGAACGTTTTGAAGCTTATTGTGAATAAATAATACTTAGTAAAAAAGAACAAATATATAAAATTTAGCAGAATTTTATCCTTTTTTGAGAATTGTATTTGTATGAACTGAAATGTTATTTAATTTTTTTTTGCACGTTAAAAATAAATCCAAACTTGGCGACGGGGTAAGTTTACGCTTTGACGTCTGAGCACTAGGGGGTGCGACATCGATGTCGATATTTCGGAAACATCGATGTTTTTCTTTCGATGTTTTTGGACCATCGATGTTTTAGTTTCGATGTTTTTTCGATGTTGATGTTTTTGCATTTTAATTGAAAATTATCATAAAATTTACTCCAGTTCTCTCGCTAGGTAATTAAGTTTACTTATAGAGTTGCCAAATAAAAAAAAAATCTTTTTTTTTTTGCTCCCATTTTATAAGTCAATTTTTCTGTGTAGAGGATGATTTTTGGGAAGACCACTACAAGATAGTAAACGATTAACTAGAGAGTGAGGAAAAGGTCAAAGCTATTAGAAGAACCTAACACTGGTAGTCTGGTGCCAGAACTTGCAGTCTATTTCAAGGCCCCAGTTCTTAAACTAAAGGGATATCCTATAATCCTATCCGTTACTAGGGTGAAAAGAGAGTTGGTAGAAGTTGCTTTCAAGTGTTTGATAGTGATGGCAATTTCTGTTCCATTGGAAAGAGATGTTTCTCTGACTGGTGGGATAGTCTGCGAAAAAAGAAATGCGCTTCTGGGGGACAAAGTAAACAAACTTTTTTCTCCAAACTGTCAACACCAATATTCGGGGTTCGACTTCCCCCAACAAGTCGTTCCTTTATTACTTACAATTTGTGTTTAATTACTAACTAACAGTACAACACATATTTCTTGCTCTTAAAAATAATTGTTAGAATTAATTTTGTAATTTTTGTTTTTAAAATAATTGGCAAAACTTTTTCTACTCATTAAACTGATGGTAAGTGCTAACATTTTTCTTAGATTCTTTTTTGATGTAAATTTACTTTTAGTTTCATTCAGTTTGAAAGTATTTCCTTGTTACTATAACTATAGTTGTATTAATCGGTGCTTGTCTTATTATCAATTTTTGCCCTACTATAATACCAAGATGTTGCGAAATTATTCTTAGTAAATTATTTTCAATATATTCGTCGGATACGTATTTTTTTGTATTGCTTAAATTAGTGTAGTATATTCAAAAATGTATATTATACATTGATAAAAAGATCGATGTTTTAAAACATCGATGTTTGGAAACATCGATGTTTTTTGGTCGATGTATCAATACCATCGATGTTTTGATTTCTAACATCGATGTTTTGAAACATCGATGTTTTGCCATCGATGTCGCACCACTACTGAGCACCTTTGCGCACGTGTCTTACTTCTAAGCGTGCACTGACGCTATTTTGGCTCCGAACTGTCTCAAAACTTTTTAGCATTTTGAAGCTATTTAGTTCTGAAAATCACCATTTAATTTTTAATTGAGTTACAAATTCGTATCTTTTAGCTTACAATCATGTAGTGCTATCTTCATGCCCGTTCAGCTTTTACACTACTAGAGGCCCGTCCCGACCTAGTTCGGGTTTAAAAAAAAAACTATATATCTTAAATAAATATTTTAAGATACTTCAGTAAGTTACCGCCCCATTAGCCAGAGCTAAGGTAGAAATACATGAAATACACCGCCAGCTCAGTCATTTCCAGCCGAGGACTGCAGTTTCGTGCTCATTAGCACTTATCCGCCCGGCATAGGAAAGTGACTGAGCTGGAGATGGAAAAGCACCAGTTTGTTCTCAGTCACTTTCCTACGCCGGGCTGATGAGTGCTAATAAGCACGAAACTGCAGTCCTCTGCTGGAAATGACTCAGCTGGCGGTGTATTTCATGCATTTTAAGGTACTATTTAATTTGAAAATTTATCGTAAGCAATATTTTTTTCTTTTACTTTTATGAGGTTTGAAACATTTCCAGATCAAGAGAGACCAACAAATAATTCCCACTGAACAATACAATCTTCCCGTATGCAACGTGTACGGGGATCATGGGGATGGAATAAATAAGAGCCAAATGATCTGCTGCTGGTGCAGTAAGAACAATACGCGAAGTCATATTATTCCGTATAGTAAATTACATTGGAGTTGAATTCCATTGAAGAGATTAGACAAATTAAAGGTGCGCAATAAAATTATTAGGCTATCGCCTTTAATTTTAGAAGCATGAAGAAAAGTCCAGAGGAGTAAAGATATTCTCCCAATTTCCCGTTTTTTCTTGTTAAAAATACGGAATCTTTCTGTAAGAGGTATTCAAAGTAGTTTAAATGTGAAATGGTCAGTTTTTATAGCTCTAATTAAATTCCCCGCAGTTCCGTAAAAAAACATCGCTGAAGCCTGTTGGTTGATTTTTAGTAGAATGTATTAATGTTTTCCAGTTCTACAGGGTATGCAGATCAACATTAATTTACGTTCCTGGTTTTCATGTGCCAATCATGTTTCAATAGATTTTTTCGTTGATTCTCTGCGGGGGTGACAAATTAAAGTCCCGTGTTGAGTATCCGCTTCATTCACAAATTTTGCCTTTAATTTTTATATCGCTTGACATTGAACGCCAATCAAAGTATTTCTGTTGAATATGTTGTCAAAGAGATCTTTTTTAAATGTTTGCCATAACGCAATAGGGTTTAAAATTTGACATAAAGATTAAAATAGTTGTAAACAATTATCTGAGTTCAGGAGTGGAATCAGAAAGTTACACGCATAAACTAAGGTTATTTTCCAAGATATGTCGCCATCTATAAGACCGAGTTTTTTATATGCTGTTTGATACGTTGGTAGGATCTTTAACTGTTAATCGACTTTGTAAATATGTAAGGCCACGAAAATATTCCAAATGAATTCTTATGTGACCGAATTCAGACTAGCTATTAGAATGAATATTGTATATTCTACTGAGAGGCAAGTCTTTTTCAAGCTCGGGCTACCTTATAAAATGTTGTACTCGTTTCCATCTGGAAATCTGCTTTTTTTTATACCCACTCCCCCCCCCCCCCTTTTTTTTTGCAATTTCCTTCTAATAGGATATTTGTGAACTATATTAGTTTAATATGTCGTTTTCAAATTCTTAAATACGGTCATCATGAAGAATAGTTCCGAAAATAATTTTTACTTATTTTTCCTCTTCTTAGTCAAATTCTTTCATATATACTGTTTTTACTTTCTTCTATATCTAATATATAGAAGAAAGTATTGGATTCGTGCAAATTTTCGAATTTCGAATTTTGACGGATTCGAACGTTTTGAGGTGTGCTGAGTCCATTTCGACCATTTTTGGAAAATGTCTGTCTGTCTGTGTGTGTGTGTGTGTATGTATGTGTGTGTGTGTGTGTGTGTGTGTATGTATGTGTGTCACGTCTGTGTGTGACCAGTTTTTTGTGGCAGCTCTACAACAAAAACTACCGCATGAAATCGAACGAAATTTAGTACACATATGTGCCCCTATGTGAACTTGTGCCCATTAGTTTTTGGCGCGAATTCCTCCAAGGGGGGGTGGAGCAATGGGACGTTTTTCGAGTTACGCGTGCTTGCTATTCCTCAGGAAGTTACTGGCGGAATCAAACAAAATTTGGTCCATATGTTGGTATTAACAGGAACAGGTACTGATTCTATTTTGGTGTCAATAACTCAAACGGGGGTTGAGCTATAGAACGTTTTTTGTCGTCAATTGTGACTGCTGTATCTCAAGAAATAATGAACGGAATGAAAGAAAAATTTATCGGCAAGTAGCCCTTAGTGGGTATAAGAACTGATTTTATTTTTGTGTCAACAGCTAAAAAGGGGGTAGCGCAATCACCCGTTCTTTTTTTCCATTTTGAGTGCCCTATCTCAAGAAGTAATGCTACGTTCTGGTTGAAATTTGGAATACAGTCAAACCTCGTTATCGCGACACCCGGATTTCACGACACTCCGGATGTCACGTCACTTTTTTAAAGTCCCGAACTTATGCCATACAGTTTTAATGTTAAGTGACTCCGGGTTTTACGACAGTTTTTTTGAGGCAACTCCGGTTACGACGACACTTTGAGCTGCACACATTGGATCAAATATTACTTTGCAATTGAAAAAGTTCCGTAAAATAATGAAAACATTTGGAACTGTTTGTTGTAGGAACTTCGGACTCAGACAAGAGATTTGACGAGGCATGACACCTCAAAAATGGTGGGGGACGAGTAGATAAGTTCTGAAAGGTACAGGTTTCAGACTTTGACAAGAGGGACAATAAAAAGAAATTCAAAGTGGATGAATTGTAATACTGGACGAGGGAAACAGCAGGAGAAGAGAAAGACCATAGCTACCTTAAGCTGTAGGTGGTCACTACAAGCTTCCCTCATGAGAGAAAGAGACAAGAGCTCCTCATTATATTGAAAAGGGACATACAACTTCTAGTGGATAAAAGAATTAGAAAGGTTTTTTTTCACCTTCGAAAGGTGGGGCTAGGCCGTCAAAATCTAATCAAATTGCGGACAAAAGTGAAGAGTCTTAAATTGGTTTCTTTCTTGCTGATAATTTCGTGGAAAGCAGGAGTATCAAAAATGTTATTCGTAAGTTTAGCAAACACTTATTGGAAAGTATTTTAAAATTCAAAATAATAATAATTATAATAAGTAAAGTTTTTTTTAAAAGAATTTTTGTTAGATTCACCAATAACTCAAATTTACATTAGTTGAATCTAATTAAAAGCATACATATATAAACACTATTAATTTCTTTATTAAATCTAATTTTATTGTGAACTAATGTTTAATAATGAATTTTTAAACTATTCCTGTTATGACGTCACTCCGGCTATGACGACACTTTGTTGACGGTCCCAGAGGTGTCGTGATAACGAGGTTCGACTGTATATGTGAATCCATATGTAAACAGGCTTTGGTTCTATTTTGACGCCGATCGCTCCAAGAGGTGTTGATTTTTTTTTTTTTTTTTTTTTTTGCGAATAAAAATATTTTTATTAATGCAACAATAAGAAAGATAAAGCGTAATAGATTGTCGTCTGCGTATTTCTCGTGATTTTAATTGTATGGAAATGATAGGAAATATTATCTCAATGATTTAAAATTTTTAACTGTTGCCATCTTATGTTTGTTAACAAATAAAATATTTGTAATTAATTCAAGCAAGGCTTTTAAAATAACTTTCAATTTTCGCTCTTTGCTTTGCTTTTGCAATAATTCAGACTTTGGGTCAAGTTTTTGCATGTGTAATTTTGTTTTTGTTGGGAATATTGCTTCCTCGTCAAGCATGGGGAGGGATCAGAAAAAAAAAAAAGAAAAAGAAAAATATAGAAGAAAGTTTCGTGATGGCCACAACATACTAGTTTTTTTTTGTAAGCAAATCATAAATTAAACTGTCGTCAAAACTGTTCGTTTTTGTTCGTTGTTGTTGCAATTACTCTTTCATTTAATAATTTTCTAAACTAAATGTACTTAACTGAATGCATGCAAAATTACTAGTTTCAGAAAAAAACACGGATTATTATCATCTATCAACACTACTTGAATTCAAAAACTAATTTTCCCCTCGACGCAAATCGCAGGTATTATTATTTAATTAAAATTTGAAGCGTAAACAGTATGTGATTCTAAACGGTTTTCAATGTCCTAAGGCTAATAGAATGCGACATATCCGAACTTTTGCAGCTTCAAAAATAGTATAAAGACATGTATATGTATTATTTATAGCCTATGTCACTCAGTAAGAATGCACCTTTCACACAATAAATGAATTTTCCAAATAGGTGCAATGGTTGAGGAGATTACCTCGAACATATAAACACAGAAAAATCCGCTCTCTCTCTTTATAATATTAGTATGGATTCAGTATGTAATAAATTTGCTTTATATTAACTATTATGTTCAAATCACTATTCTAACCACGGAAGGTGTCAAAATAATTATGCGTAAACGTGCCGCGTATCAGGGGCAAGTTTACACAGCCGACTGGGACTCAAAAAAATATTTTTCAACGGTTAAAAACACAAACTTAGCAACAACTGTATATACCAATTTCGACTCAACTAACTGCTTCATAAAACCGCAATGTCTACCATTTCCTAAGTCAAAACATAAAATTTAGAAAATGCATTGAAAAAAATCCGCGTAAACGTGTCCTGGTCTACCTTACATTTTATACATTTAGTATTTGAATACAATATGAGACGTATAATATTGTCGTCAGTTTTGGGGGAGGGGTTCATGATCCCCAGGACCCTTCCCGTGTATCCACCATAGGTGATATCACCACTTCTTGCTATTCTCCCCATCCCCCGCACTTGTCACAATTTCATGAACGCCTCTCCCCTCTCAAAGCATGGCATCATTTGTGGACAGCCCCTTATGAGGAAAAAATAGAAGTGTTTAAATTCATTTATTACTATTTGTATTTTTTAAGATGAACTAAATAGAAATGTACTTGAACTTTTATTTATGATTTGACGAAAGTAGTCAACTATATCTTTGTATGCAATTTCTTCAAGAACGGCAGAGGGTTATTGGTCAAGTCGGTATCAAAAAGTTCAAACTTTTCCAATGAACTCATTGAATCCTGTCTTACCTTTACAGAATGTAATTATCGAAGATATTATATTAATTAAAAAGGCAATTCACATTTTTTTTTTTTTTTTTTTTTGAAAATTTAGGACTGAAAACACTGGTACATTCGTAGAGTTAAAAAATTTAATACCACTCAAATTGGCGAGTTTTTCTGCCTAAGATGGAATATGTTTGGAGTTTCTAAGTTGATTAGAATTAAAGTTATAGTTGTTTTAACACGAACTCGAGACCGAGAGGCTTTCCTCAAGCAAAATACTAGCTTTTTTTTCTTTTGATTTGATTTTTTCGTCTGCGTATATTTCTGTACTTAAAGTAGATATTTTTTTGAAAACATTTCAAAGGAACTCCATGAAATCCTTGCTCATTACCACCTCTTCCGGTAAGCTGTTCCAAGTGCCCACAACCCTACTAAAGTAGTAGTTTTTCCTTATTTCCAGGTTAGCCTGAGATTTGAATAGCTTAAAACAATGACCCCTCGTCCTGCTTTCGGTGCAAAAATTTAATTCATTAACATCATTCATTTTGATAAAGTTAAACAACTGAATCATGTCCCTTTTGATCATCCTTCGCTCTAGGCTATACATATTAAGCCAATTAAGTCTAGTATCGTAATCTAAATCTGAAAGTCCCCTTACTAGTCTAGTTACCCTTCTTTGAACACTTTCCAATGCACAAATATCTTTCGTCAGATAAGGCAACCAAAACTGCACAGCATACTCCAAATGGGGTCTATACACTCCTGTATAAAAGCAGAGGAACCTTCTTAGATTTGTTTGAAATAGATCTGTTGATAAACCCAAGCATTCTGTTGACTTTGTTACTTGCAGTACTGCACTGTTGACTAAACTTGAAGTCCTGATTTATTAAGATACCCAGATCAATAACATTTTCTGCCTGACTAATGATTGAACCCTGTAAACGATAACTCAAATACTAGAAAGTCGCCGTCAAGGCATGACGGGTGAAAATTTCTTCTACTCTTCTACAACTGAACGAAGTCATTGCCTGTTTGGTGATATTTTAATAGTTGAATTTTTAACCTTAACTCCAGTGGATTAACCCTAAACTCCAGTAGGTAGCGTTCATTGTTGACCATTTTTTCGTTTTTCCTCATTCCCCGGAAATGAGTCTTACCAGTAAAACAGTTAAGTTACCGGATCGAGTTCAGCCTTGTCACAATAAAGCCTTTCCCAGCACGCCAACAAAAAAATACATCATTATACTGATTTTCATGACAATCGGTTGAACGGGGCAGAAGTTGCTACTC
The DNA here is from genome assembly GCF_026930045.1 of Uloborus diversus. Taxonomy (NCBI): domain Eukaryota; kingdom Metazoa; phylum Arthropoda; class Arachnida; order Araneae; family Uloboridae; genus Uloborus; species Uloborus diversus. Next base: position 61,952,554 of record NC_072738.1, read on the forward strand.
TGCAGTGCCACCTGGTGGCGAGTGGCTTCAATGAGCATATTATGCACCTTCTCCGTGGAAAAATACATATATATAGCAATTTTCATAATAATCAGTACAGGTATCAATCCCCCCGTTGCATGAAAAGCCATAAAACAATAAAGAAAGAATTTATTTGTTCAAACTTAAGAAAAATGGCAACAGCTAACTTCTTATCAATGAGATCTTTCACGCGAATTAATTTCTGCAGCCGATAATTTTATTCGTATTTATCCAATGGATTGTGACTTTAATTGGAATAAAAAAGGAACTATCGATTGGATTTTTTTCGAACTGGTCTATAAACATTCCCAGTACCAAAAGTAACAAACGATGAAAGTTTCAGCCAAATCTGCCGGGCAGTTTTTGAGTTCATGGATGACATACAGACAAACATTCATATATATATAGATGATTATAGCAATTTTCCTGTTTCTTTTTTTCTTAATTTTTATATTATTATTTATTTTAAAATCTTGTTCATGTGTTCGCCAGGTTTGTTCATAAGTGCAGCCCATAGGGACGCATGTGAACAACTACAAACATTAAAAAAATATATCTTTCGTGAAATTTGTCTTACTGCAACAGTGAAGACGTTAAACTTGAATAAAACCGATGAGTTTTTGTAAAGACTGAGTTATCTTTCCATTTCAAGAACACCTGAAATCAAGGACGAATAACAACACTCCCACGAGAGAGAAAAGCGCTTAGTATTTAAACGAATGGGGGAAAAAAATGGATGACTTGTGAGAAATTCATGAAAATTTTAACGCAAACGAGCTGATATGTGCATCACATTACTTTTACTCCAATTTAATGTCGTTTTCTCATTATTGGCAGTTTTAATGTGATTCAATAGTTTACTCTCTAAATATCACCAACGGCGGCCAAATTGAAACCAGATTTGAAAAAAAAAAAAAAAATAAATAAAACAAGATCACCAAATTTGTTGCCAAGTTGGCGACAAAACTTGGAGAAAAAAAGACTGGCGATAGATTGCCAAGTGTCCGCCAAATTATAATACCACTTGAGTTTACATCGAAATTAACAATGATTTCCCCCCAAAAAGGGGCAAAAGACCCCCTTTGGAGCATCCGAATGCAACCAAAAAGAAAGGTGCACAAACTAGACCCCACTAGGTACCAAATTTCAACTTTCTAGGACATTCCGTTCTTGAGTTATGCGACATACATACACACATACGCGCATACAAATACGTACATACAGACATCACGAGAAAACTCGTTGCAATTAACTCGGGGATCGTCAAAATAGATATTTCGGGTGTCTGTACGATCCTAGACATATATTCACGTGTGGTCGGGTTGAAAAAAAAACTCAACATTCATTCGGGAGTGAGCAAAATGGAAATTAAGGCTGATTTTTGAGTGAAATTTTTTTCGCGAATACAATACTTCCTTTTTACTTTCTTCTATATCTAATATATAGAAGAAAGTATTGGATTCGTGCAAATTTTCGAATTTCGAATTTTGACGGATTCGAACGTTTTGAGGTGTGCTGAGTCCATTTCGACTATTTTTGGAAAATGTCTGTCTGTCTGTGTGTGTGTGTATGTATGTATGTGTGTGTGTGTGTGTGTATGTGTGTCACGTCTGTGTGTGACCAGTTTTTTGTGGCCGCTCTACAGCAAAAACTACCGCATGAAATCGAACGAAATTTGGTACACATATGTGCCCGTATGTGAACTTGTGCCCATTGGTTTTTGGTGCGAATTCCTCCAAGGGGGGTGGAGCAGTGGGACGTTTTTTGAGTTACGCGTGCTTGCTATTCCTCAGGAAGTAACTGGCGGAATCAAACAAAATTTGGTCCATATGTTGCCATTAACAGGAGCAGGTGCTGATTCAATTTTGGTGTCAATAACTCAAAGGGGGGTTGAGCTATAGAACGTTTTTTGTCGTCAATCGTGACTGCTGTATCTCAAGAAATAACGAACGGAATCAAACAAAAATTTTTTGACAAGTAGCCCTTAGTGGGTATAAGAGCTGATTTTATTTTGGTGTCGACAGCTAAAAAGGGGGTAGCGCAATCGCCCGTTCTTTTTTTCCATTGTGAGTGCCCTATCTCAAGAAGT